>NW_028134310.1:0-66000 GCF_964662115.1 Mustela nivalis | reverse complement strand
TCTGCACGACAGTCGAGTCCTATTGGATGGTTCCAAGAGGCCCCATATGGAAAGACTCGAGAGCAGGTGTCTAAGCATGGATGCCTGGGAACGCCACCTCATATTCCCACTCTTTAGTCAGGACAAGGCAGGCTCAATCTGCGGGCTCCTGGGTGAGCTACCCAGGAGGGAGAGTTGAAATGGTCTCTCCTGAAGATGAGTCCTACTGTGGCTTGGTGGCCTGGGAGACCTTGGAATGTGGAGGTGGCTCAGGGACTTTGCAGGATTCTCCAACATGAGGTGTTTGACACGGCTCCAACAAGGAAACGTCCCATGTGGAGACGAGAGGAGTTCTGTTCCGTGCCTCAGGAAAGCCCCATACCCTGTTCTTCGATCCAAAGCCTCTGAGGAGTGACACCTGGAAACCAAAGCAAGAGTTGAGACTACGGCCTAAAGGCCTGTCCGGCTCAACCTTCTATCTCTGTTGACATCTCTGTGCATGCATTCATGGATGTAGCTGCTCAGCTTGTGTCCGAATGCCCCTGTGAGTCCAGTGAGGCTCCCAGTAGTGGGATGTCCTCGGAGGACTTGAGGTTTCTCATATTCTGGAGGTGTGTGGCCAAAGGAATGGACACAGTTTACCAGGAGAGAGCAGGCACGGTCCTGTGGTATGGCTCCAGAGGACCCAGCCTAGAGGCTGTGTTTGCCAGGGCTGTGGGGACAGATGTCTGAAAAAGCAAACTTGGCTCAGCTAGGGGCCAATGTAATGGCAGGCCTGATCTCTAGTCCGTGAGGGGAGATCCTTTGGAAATCAAATTAGGGCAAGTCGGAGGCAGTCACTCAGGATTTTGTCTCTGGGTGTTGCGTTACAGTGTCCGGTCAGGGTAGGGGTTGTCTCAGAGGCCGAGGAAGAGCCTTCCTCTCGGGGGATTTTCCAAGCTCCCAAGTGTTTGTGTTCATTCTGTGGGAATGAAGAGTACTGTTTTCTGCCACAGGGGACCCCCCAGGAGAGGGACTCTAGAGCACAGCAGTGGGTTCCCTCAACTGGAATACACACCATCTAGTTAGTCCTGGGTGCCTATGGGCATGGCAAGCCACATATGCGGGCTCTTGGTCCAGTCACTGAGAGGCGTTACTTGAATAAGGTACTCACGCTGAGGGTCACAATGTGTGTTTGTGCCCAAGGCGGCCCTCACGCTTGGGCGTGGCCTCATGGGCCATGCCGTTTTCCCCTACACCGAAGGTTTGACTCACTGCCAGCAGCAAGGTTTCTTGCCATGGGGAAGGAGGGGTTCTGACTTGTGCATCAGGTTCCCCCCTGTGCAGGGATTGGAGATAAGGTCTAGGTTCCGATGACTGAAAACCCAGGTTGGGAATGGATGGTGGCCTAAGGCAGTGGCGGGTCCAATGTGCTGGGTTTGCAGCCAGCTGTGTCGGTGTCTGTTGGAAGGTCTGGGCTCAGGCTATTTGCGACAGAGCATCACTGTTTAAGGTAGCCTATGCAATTGGGGTGTTGCCGAGGGCCAAGCAGTTTGATCCTCATTTGGGGTTTCTGGGCAGCGCCATAGACAAGGTTTTTCTCCTGGGAGGCAGGCACAGTGCTTCAGTGTGGCCCCAGAATTCCCAGTAGGGAGGGTTTGTGGGCCAGGAGTGTGAGGACGGAAGTCTGAAAACACAAGCTAGTGTGAGGAATGGAGCCAAGGGCAGAGCAGGCCCACTCTGCAGAGGCTGAATCAAAATCTCCTGCATCTGAAGTCAGGCTGAGGATCAGACGTTGGCTGAGGCTGGAGTATGTGTCCATGATGGCACCTTCATGAAGTGGGGGCCTCATGAGGCCAAGGAAGTTTTCCCACGCTGAGTTTGGAGGTTGCCCCAAACCACAAGGTTTCCTTCTGCGGGACATTCGAGTCCCGTTGCATGGCTCCAGGACATACCATATGGAAGGACTGGAGAGCAGGGTTCGAAGGATGGATCCCTGTACAGCATGCCTCGCATTCCCATTGGCTAGTAGCGACAAGATATGTTTGATCTGCTGCCTCTGGAACACGCGACCCAGGGGGCTGAGTTGAAATGGCCTCTCCTGAGGATGCGTCATAATGTGCGTTTGGGTCCATGGAGACCTTGGAATGTGCTGGTTGTTCAGTGGCCCTGCGGAACTCTCCTACCTGAAGTGTTTGATACATCCCAGTAAGAAAGCTGCCCATGTGGAGATGAGAGAGGTTTGGTTTGGTGCCTCAGAAAAGCCCCATGTGCTGGTCTACGAAAACAGTCCTCTTAGAACGGAAACATGGAAACCAAAGCTAAGGTTCAGATTAGGGCCTGGGGGCCTGTCCATTTCAACCTTCTGTCTCTGGGGACACTCTCTGAGAGTCTAAGTGGAGATAGTTGCTCCGCTGGTGTCAGAGAGCCCCTCTTAGTCCAGGGTGGCCTATACTATTGATGGCCTCAGGGACCTTGGAGCTTTTCCCTAACCTGTAGGGTTGTGGTCAATGGATTGGGCACACTTGCCTTGGAGAGGGCAGGCACAATCTTTCGCTGTTTTGTCCAGAGGCCCTAGCCTGGATGTTGTGTGGGTCCAGGCTGTGGGCACAGAAGTCTGAATACACAAACTCAGCTTATGAGTGGCGCCTAGGGTATGGCAGCCCGGATGTACAGCCCGAGAGGGAGCTCCTGGGCCTCTGAAACAAGGGCGAGTGGGAGGCGTTCCTTCAGGCTTTTGTCTCTGGATGTTGTGTCCGGGATAGCCGTGGATTGGAGCGGTGGCCTCAGGTATTGTGGACGAGTATCCCTCTCTGGGGATTTGTCCCAGCTCCCAAGAGTTTGGGGTCATTTTGTGGGAAGGGTGGAGTTGTGTTGTCTGGCTCATGGGTCTCTCCAAGAAAGGGATTCCAGAGCAGAGCTCCAGGTACGGGCGGGGCGACGGGAAAATTCAAACCGTGGTGAGGATTGGGTGCATAGGGGCTTGGCAAGCCCCATATGTGGGCTCTTGGTCCAGGCCCTGACAGGCCTTTCTTTGACATGGGGCTCATGCTGAGGGTCACAGTGTGAATTTGTGCCCAAGCAGCACTCAAGTTTGGGCGTGGCATCAGGGGCCATGAAGGTTTCTCCCACCCTGAAGGTGTGACTGCATGCCAAGAGCAAGCTTGACAGCCATGGGGAAGGAGGAGTTCTGTTTTGTGCTTGCTATACCCAGCTGTGTGGAGAATTGATATAATGTCTAGGTTCAGATATCTGAAAACCAAGGTAAGGATGAGGTGACTGCATAAGACCATGGCGTTTCCGAAGTGCTGGGTGTACGGCCAGCTGTCTCCTTGTCTGTCTGGACGTCTGGCTTCAGGCTGTGTCAGGCAGAGCATGAGTGCCCAGAGCAGCCTATCCAGTTCGGGTACCGTCGAGGCCCGAGCAGGTTCATCCTCATCTGGGTTTTCTGGAGAGCCCCACAGGGAAACGTTTTTCTTCCATTGGGCAGACACTGGGCTGGGTTTTGGTTCTGGAGTTCCTAGTCCGGAGGGCTTGTTTGCCAGGAGTGTGAGGAAGGAAGTCTGAAAACACAAGCTAGCCCGAGGTTTGGGACCGAGGGCACGGCAGGCCCACTCTGCAGAGGCTGAATCGAGATCTCCTGCACTGAGGTCATGTCAACTATGAGACGTGCCTCAGGCTAGAGTTCTTGTCCAGCATGGCCTCTTCCTGAAGGGTGTGGGGGCTTCATGAGGCCAGAAAGTTTTGCCTACGATGGGATTGTGAACTGCTCCAAAACTGAAGGTTACCTTCTGCACGACAGTCGAGTCCTATTGGATGGTTCCAAGAGGCCCCATATGGAAAGACTCGAGAGCAGGTGTCTAAGCATGGATGCCTGGGAACGCCACCTCATATTCCCACTCTTTAGTCAGGACAAGGCAGGCTCAATCTGCGGGCTCCTGGGTGAGCTACCCAGGAGGGAGAGTTGAAATGGTCTCTCCTGAAGATGAGTCCTACTGTGGCTTGGTGGCCTGGTAGACCTTGGAATGTGGAGGTGGCTCAGGGACTCTGCAGGATTCTCCAACATGAGGTGTTTGACACGGCTCCAACAAGGAAACGTCCCATGTGGAGACGAGAGGAGTTCTGTCCCGTGCCTCAGGAAAGCCCCATACACTGTTCTTCGAACCAAAGCCTCTGAGGAGTGACACCTGGAAACCAAAGCAAGAGTTGAGACTACGGCCTAAAGGCCTGTCCGGCTCAACCTTCTATCTCTGTTGACATCTGTGTGCATGCATTCATGGATGTAGCTGCTCAGCTTGTGTCCGAATGCCCCTGTGAGTCCAGTGAGGCTCCCAGTAGTGGGATGTCCTCGGAGGCCTTGAGGTTTCTCATATTCTGGAGGTGTGTGGCCAAAGGAATGGACACAGTTTGCCAGGAGAGAGCAGGCACGGTCCTGTGGTATGGCTCCAGAGGACCCAGCCTAGAGGCTGTGTTTGCCAGGGCTGTGGGGACAGATGTCTGAAAAAGCAAACTTGGCTCAGCTAGGGGCCAATGTAATGGCAGGCCTGATCTCTAGTCCGTGAGGGGAGATCCTCTGGAAATCAAAGTAGGGCAAGTGGGAGGCAGTCACTCAGGATTTTGTCTCTGGGTGTTGCGTTTACAGTGTCCGGTCAGGGTAGGGGTTGTCTCAGAGGCCGAGGAAGAGCCTTCCTCTCGGGGGATTGTCCAAGCTCCCAAGTGTTTGTGTTCATTCTGTGGGAATGAAGAGTACTGTTTTCTGCCACAGGGGACCCCCCAGGAGAGGGACTCTAGAGCACAGCAGTGGGTTCCCTCAACTGGAATACACACCATCTAGTTAGTCCTGGGTGCCTATGGGCATGGCAAGCCACATATGCGGGCTCTTGGTCCAGTCACTGAGAGGCGTTACTTGAATAAGATACTCACGCTGAGGGTCACAATGTGTGTTTGTGCCCAAGGCGGCCCTCACGCTTGGGCGTGGCCTCATGGGCCATGCCGTTTTCCCCTACACCGAAGGTTTGACTCACTGCCAGCAGCAAGGTTTCTTGCCATGGGGAAGGAGGGGTTCTGACTTGTGCATCAGGTTCCCCCCTGTGCAGGGATTGGAGATAAGGTCTAGGTTCCGATGACTGAAAACCCAGGTTGGGAATGGATGGTGGCCTAAGGCAGTGGCGGGTCCAATGTGCTGGGTGTGCAGCCAGCTGTGTCGGTGTCTGTTGGAAGGTCTGGGCTCAGGCTATTTGCGACAGAGCATCACTGTTTAAGGTAGCCTATGCAATTGGGGTGTTGCCGAGGGCCAAGCAGTTTGATCCTCATTTGGGGTTTCTGGGCAGCGCCATAGACAAGGTTTTTCTCCTGGGAGGCAGGCACAGTGCTTCAGTGTGGCCCCAGAATTCCCAGTAGGGAGGGTTTGTGGGCCAGGAGTGTGAGGACGGAAGTCTGAAAACACAAGCTAGTGTGAGGAATGGAGCCAAGGGCAGAGCAGGCCCACTCTGCAGAGGCTGAATCAAAATCTCCTGCATCTGAAGTCAGGCTGAGGATCAGACGTTGGCTGAGGCTGGAGTATGTGTCCATGATGGCACCTTCATGAAGTGGGGGCCTCATGAGGCCAAGGAAGTTTTCCCACGCTGAGTTTGGAGGTTGCCCCAAACCACAAGGTTTCCTTCTGCGGGACATTCGAGTCCTGTTGCATGGCTCCAGGACATACCATATGGAAGGACTGGAGAGCAGGGTTCGAAGGATGGATCCCTGTACAGCATGCCTCGCATTCCCATTGGCTAGTAGCGACAAGATATGTTTGATCTGCTGCCTCTGGAACACGCGACCCAGGGGGCTGAGTTGAAATGGCCTCTCCTGAGGATGCGTCATAATGTGCGTTTGGGTCCATCGAGACCTTGGAATGTGCTGGTTGTTCAGTGGCCCTGCGGAACTCTCCTACCTGAAGTGTTTGATACATCCCAGGAAGAAAGCTGCCCATGTGGAGATGAGAGAGGTTTGGTTTGGTGATTCAGAAAAGCCCCATGTGCTGGTCTACGAAAACAGTCCTCTGAGAACGGAAACATGGAAACCAAAGCTAAGGTTCAGATTAGGGCCTGGGGGCCTGTCCATTTCAACCTTCTGTCTCTGGGGACACTCTCTGAGAGTCTAAGTGGAGATAGTTGCTCCGCTGGTGTCAGAGAGCCCCTCTTAGTCCAGGGTGGCCTATACTATTGATGGCCTCAGGGACCTTGGAGCTTTTCCCTAACCTGTAGGGTTGTGGTCAATGGATTGGGCACACTTGCCTTGGAGAGGGCAGGCACAATCTTTCGCTGTTTGGTCCAGAGGCCCTAGCCTGGATGTTGTGTGGGTCCAGGCTGTGGGCACAGAAGTCTGAATACACAAACTCAGCTTATGTGTGGCGCCTAGGGTATGGCAGCCCGGATGTACAGCCCGAGAGGGAGCTCCTGGGCCTCTGAAACAAGGGCGAGTGGGAGGCGTTCCTTCAGGCTTTTGTCTCTGGATGTTGTGTCCGGGATAGCCATGGATTGGAGCGGTGGCCTCAGGTACTGTGGACGAGTACCCTCTCTGGGGATTTATCCCAGCTCCCAAGAGTTTGGGGTCATTTTGTGGGAAGGGTGGAGTCGTGTTGTCTGGCTCATGGGTCTCTCCAAGAAAGGGATTCCAGATCAGAGCTCCAGGTACGGGCGGGGCGACTGGAAAATTCAAACCGTGGTGAGGATTGGGTGCATAGGGGCTTGGCAAGCCCCATATGTGGGCTCTTGGTCCAGGCCCTGACAGGCCTTTCTTTGACATGGGGCTCATGCTGAGGGTCACAGTGTGAATTTGTGCCCAAGCAGCACTCAAGTTTGGGCGTGGCATCAGGGGCCATGAAGGTTTCTCCCACCCTGAAGGTGTGACTGCATGCCAAGAGCAAGCTTGACATCCATGGGGAAGGAGGAGTTCTGTTTTGTGCTTGCTATACCCAGCTGTGTGGAGAATTGATATAATGTCTAGGTTCAGATATCTGAAAACCAAGGTAAGGATGAGGTGACTGCATAAGACCATGGCGTTTCCTAAGTGCTGGGTGTACGGCCAGCTGTCTCCTTGTCTGTCTGGACGTCTGGCTTCAGGCTGTGTCAGGCAGAGCATGAGTGCCCAGAGCAGCCTATCTGAATCGAGATCTCCTGCACTGAGGTCATGTCAACTATGAGACGTGCCTCAGGCTAGAGTTCTTGTCCAGCATGGACTCTTCCTGAAGTGTGTGGGGGCTTCATGAGGCCTGAAAGTTTTGCCTACGATGGGATTTGTGAACTGCTCCAAAACTGAAGGTTACCTTCTGCACGACAGTCGAGTCCTATTGGATGGTTCCAAGAGGACCCATATGGTAAGACTCGAGAGCAGGTGTCTAAGCATGGATGCCTGGGAACGCCACCTCATATTCCCACTCTTTAGTGAGGACAAGGCAGGCTCAATCTGCGGGCTCCTGGGTGAGCTACCCAGAGGGGAGAGTTGAAATGGACTCTCCTGAAGATGAGTCCTCTTGTGGCTTGGTGGCCTGGGAGACCTTGGAATGTGGAGGTGGCTCAGGGACTCTGCAGGATTCTCCAACATGAGGTGTTTGACACGGCTCCAACAAGGAAACTTCCCATGTGGAGACGAGAGGAGTTCTGTCCCGTGCCTCAGGAAAGCCCCATACCCTGTTCTTCGAACCAAAGCCTCTGAGGAGTGACACCTGGAAACCAAAGCAAGAGTTGAGACTACGGCCTAAAGGCCTGTCCGGCTCAACCTTCTATCTCTGTTGACATCTGTGTGCATGCATTCATGGATGTAGCTGCTCAGCTTGTGTCCGAATGCCCCTGTGAGTCCAGTGAGGCTCCCAGTAGTGGGATGTCCTCGGAGGCCTTGAGGTTTCTCATATTCTGGAGGTGTGTGGCCAAAGGAATGGACACAGTTTGCCAGGAGAGAGCAGGCACGGTCCTGTGGTATGGCTCCAGAGGACCCAGCCTAGAGGCTGTGTTTGCCAGGGCTGTGGGGACAGATGTCTGAAAAAGCAAACTTGGCTCAGCTAGGGGCCAATGTAATGGCAGGCCTGATCTCTAGTCCGTGAGGGGAGATCCTCTGGAAATCAAAGTAGGGCAAGTGGGAGGCAGTCACTCAGGATTTTGTCTCTGGGTGTTGCGTTTACAGTGTCCGGTCAGGGTAGGGGTTGTCTCAGAGGCCGAGGAAGAGCCTTCCTCTCGGGGGATTGTCCAAGCTCCCAAGTGTTTGTGTTCATTCTGTGGGAATGAAGAGTACTGTTTTCTGCCACAGGGGACCCCCCAGGAGAGGGACTCTAGAGCACAGCAGTGGGTTCCCTCAACTGGAATACACACCATCTAGTTAGTCCTGGGTGCCTATGGGCATGGCAAGCCACATATGCGGGCTCTTGGTCCAGTCACTGAGAGGCGTTACTTGAATAAGGTACTCACGCTGAGGGTCACAATGTGTGTTTGTGCCCAAGGCGGCCCTCACGCTTGGGCGTGGCCTCATGGGCCATGCCGTTTTCCCCTACACCGAAGGTTTGACTCACTGCCAGCAGCAAGGTTTCTTGCCATGGGGAAGGAGGGGTTCTGACTTGTGCATCAGGTTCCCCCCTGTGCAGGGATTGGAGATAAGGTCTAGGTTCCGATGACTGAAAACCCAGGTTGGGAATGGATGGTGGCCTAAGGCAGTGGCGGGTCCAATGTGCTGGGTGTGCAACCAGCTGTGTCGGTGTCTGTTGGAAGGTCTGGGCTCAGGCTATTTGCGACAGAGCATCACTGTTTAAGGTAGCCTATGCAATTGGGGTGTTGCCGAGGGCCAAGCAGTTTGATCCTCATTTGGGGTTTCTGGGCAGCGCCATAGACAAGGTTTTTCTCCTGGGAGGCAGGCACAGTGCTTCAGTGTGGCCCCAGAATTCCCAGTAGGGAGGGTTTGTGGGCCAGGAGTGTGAGGACGGAAGTCTGAAAACACAAGCTAGTGTGAGGAATGGAGCCAAGGGCAGAGCAGGCCCACTCTGCAGAGGCTGAATCAAAATCTCCTGCATCTGAAGTCAGGCTGAGGATCAGACGTTGGCTGAGGCTGGAGTATGTGTCCATGATGGCACCTTCATGAAGTGGGGGCCTCATGAGGCCAAGGAAGTTTTCCCACGCTGAGTTTGGAGGTTGCCCCAAACCACAAGGTTTCCTTCTGCGGGACATTCGAGTCCTGTTGCATGGCTCCAGGACATACCATATGGAAGGACTGGAGAGCAGGGTTCGAAGGATGGATCCCTGTACAGCATGCCTCGCATTCCCATTGGCTAGTAGCGACAAGATATGTTTGATCTGCTGCCTCAGGAACACGCGACCCAGGGGGCTGAGTTGAAATGGCCTCTCCTGAGGATGCGTCATAATGTGCGTTTGGGTCCATGGAGACCTTGGAATGTGCTGGTTGTTCAGTGGCCCTGCGGAACTCTCCTACCTGAAGTGTTTGATACATCCCAGGAAGAAAGCTGCCCATGTGGAGATGAGAGAGGTTTGGTTTGGTGCCTCAGAAAAGCCCCATGTGCTGGTCTACGAAAACAGTCCTCTTAGAACGGAAACATGGAAACCAAAGCTAAGGTTCAGATTAGGGCCTGGGGGCCTGTCCATTTCAACCTTCTGTCTCTGGGGACACTCTCTGAGTGTCTAAGTGGAGATAGTTGCTCCGCTGGTGTCAGAGAGCGCCTCTTAGTCCAGGGTGGCCTATACTATTGATGGCCTCAGGGACCTTGGAGCTTTTCCCTAACCTGTAGGGTTGTGGTCAATGGATTGGGCACACTTTCCTTGGAGAGGGCAGGCACAATCTTTAGCTGTTTGGTCCAGAGGCCCTAGCCTGGATGTTGTGTGGGTCCAGGCTGTGGGCACAGAAGTCTGAATACACAAACTCAGCTTATGAGTGGCGCCTAGGGTATGGCAGGCCGGATGTACAGCCCGAGAGGGAGCTCCTGGGCCTCTGAAACAAGGGCGAGTGGGAGGCGTTCCTTCAGGCTTTTGTCTCTGGATGTTGTGTCCGGGATAGCCGTGGATTGGAGCGGTGGCCTCAGGTACTGTGGACGAGTATCCCTCTCTGGGGATTTGTCCCAGCTCCCAAGAGTTTGGGGTCATTTTGTGGGAAGGGTGGAGTCGTGTTGTCTGGCTCATGGGTCTCTCCAAGAAAGGGATTCCAGAGCAGAGCTCCAGGTACGGGCGGGGCGACTGGAAAATTCAAACCGTGGTGAGGATTGGGTGCATAGGGGCTTGGCAAGCCCCATATGTGGGCTCTTGGTCCAGGCCCTGACAGGCCTTTCTTTGACATGGGGCTCATGCTGAGGGTCACAGTGTGAATTTGTGCCCAAGCAGCACTCAAGTTTGGGCGTGGCATCAGGGGCCATGAAGGTTTCTCCCACCCTGAAGGTGTGACTGCATGCCAAGAGCAAGCTTGACAGCCATGGGGAAGGAGGAGTTCTGTTTTGTGCTTGCTATACCCAGCTGTGTGGAGAATTGATATAATGTCTAGGTTCAGATATCTGAAAACCAAGGTAAGGATGAGGTGACTGCATAAGACCATGGCGTTTCCGAAGTGCTGGGTGTACGGCCAGCTGTCTCCTTGTCTGTCTGGACGTCTGGCTTCAGGCTGTGTCAGGCAGAGCATGAGTGCCCAGAGCAGCCTATCCAGTTCGGGTACCGTCGAGGCCCGAGCAGGTTCATCCTCATCTGGGTTTTCTGGAGAGCCCCACAGGGAAACGTTTTTCTTCCGTTGGGCAGACACTGGGCTGGGTTTTGGTTCTGGAGTTCCTAGTCCGGAGGGCTTGTTTGCCAGGAGTGTGAGGAAGGAAGTCTGAAAACACAAGCTAGCCCGAGGTTTGGGACCGAGGGCACGGCAGGCCCACTCTGCAGAGGCTGAATCGAGATCTCCTGCACTGAGGTCATGTCAACTATGAGACGTGCCTCAGGCTAGAGTTCTTGTCCAGCATGGACTCTTCCTGAAGTGTGTGGGGGCTTCATGAGGCCAGAAAGTTTTGCCTACGATGGGATTTGTGAACTGCTCCAAAACTGAAGGTTACCTTCTGCACGACAGTCGAGTCCTATTGGATGGTTCCAAGAGGACCCATATGGTAAGACTCGAGAGCAGGTGTCTAAGCATGGATGCCTGGGAACGCCACCTCATATTCCCACTCTTTAGTGAGGACAAGGCAGGCTCAATCTGCGGGCTCCTGGGTGAGCTACCCAGAGGGGAGAGTTGAAATGGACTCTCCTGAAGATGGGTTCTACTGTGGCTTGCTGGCCTGGTTGACCTTGGAATGTGGAGGTGGCTCAGGGACTCTGCAGGATTCTCCAACATGAGGTGTTATACACGGCTCCAACAAGGAAACGTCCCATGTGGAGACGAGAGGAGTTCTGTCCCGTGCCTCAGGAAAGCCCCATACCCTGTTCTTCGAACCAAAGCCTCTGAGGAGTGACACCTGGAAACCAAAGCAAGAGTTGAGACTACGGCCTAAAGGCCTGTCCGGCTCAACCTTCTATCTCTGTTGACATCTGTGTGCATGCATTCATGGATGTAGCTGCTCAGCTTGTGTCCGAATGCCCCTGTGAGTCCAGTGAGGCTCCCAGTAGTGGGATGTCCTCGGAGGCCTTGAGGTTTCTCATATTCTGGAGGTGTGTGGCCAAAGGAATGGACACAGTTTGCCAGGAGAGAGCAGGCACGGTCCTGTGGTATGGCTCCAGAGGACCCAGCCTAGAGGCTGTGTTTGCCAGGGCTGTGGGGACAGATGTCTGAAAAAGCAAACTTGGCTCAGCTAGGGGCCAATGTAATGGCAGGCCTGATCTCTAGTCCGTGAGGGGAGATCCTCTGGAAATCAAAGTAGGGCAAGTGGGAGGCAGTCACTCAGGATTTTGTCTCTGGGTGTTGCGTTTACAGTGTCCGGTCAGGGTAGGGGTTGTCTCAGAGGCCGAGGAAGAGCCTTCCTCTCGGGGGATTGTCCAAGCTCCCAAGTGTTTGTGTTCATTCTGTGGGAATGAAGAGTACTGTTTTCTGCCACAGGGGACCCCCCAGGAGAGGGACTCTAGAGCACAGCAGTGGGTTCCCTCAACTGGAATACACACCATCTAGTTAGTCCTGGGTGCCTATGGGCATGGCAAGCCACATATGCGGGCTCTTGGTCCAGTCACTGAGAGGCGTTACTTGAATAAGGTACTCACGCTGAGGGTCACAATGTGTGTTTGTGCCCAAGGCGGCCCTCACGCTTGGGCGTGGCCTCATGGGCCATGCCGTTTTCCCCTACACTGAAGGTTTGACTCACTGCCAGCAGCAAGGTTTCTTGCCATGGGGAAGGAGGGGTTCTGACTTGTGCATCAGGTTCCCCCCTGTGCAGGGATTGGAGATAAGGTCTAGGTTCCGATGACTGAAAACCCAGGTTGGGAATGGATGGTGGCCTAAGGCAGTGGCGGGTCCAATGTGCTGGGTGTGCAGCCAGCTGTGTCGGTGTCTGTTGGAAGGTCTGGGCTCAGGCTATTTGCGACAGAGCATCACTGTTTAAGGTAGCCTATGCAATTGGGGTGTTGCCGAGGGCCAAGCAGTTTGATCCTCATTTGGGGTTTCTGGGCAGCGCCATAGACAAGGTTTTTCTCCTGGGAGGCAGGCACAGTGCTTCATTGTGGCCCCAGAATTCCCAGTAGGGAGGGTTTGTGGGCCAGGAGTGTGAGTACGGAAGTCTGAAAACACAAGCTAGTGTGAGGAATGGAGCCAAGGGCAGAGCAGGCCCACTCTGCAGAGGCTGAATCAAAATCTCCTGCATCTGAAGTCAGGCTGAGGATCAGACGTTGGCTGAGGCTGGAGTATGTGTCCATGATGGCACCTTCATGAAGTGGGGGCCTCATGAGGCCAAGGAAGTTTTCCCACGCTGAGTTTGGAGGTTGCCCCAAACCACAAGGTTTCCTTCTGCGGGACATTCGAGTCCTGTTGCATGGCTCCAGGACATACCATATGGAAGGACTGGAGAGCAGGGTTCGAAGGATGGATCCCTGTACAGCATGCCTCGCATTCCCATTGGCTAGTAGCGACAAGATATGTTTGATCTGCTGCCTCTGGAACACGCGACCCAGGGGGCTGAGTTGAAATGGCCTCTCCTGAGGATGCGTCATAATGTGCGTTTGGGTCCATCGAGACCTTGGAATGTGCTGGTTGTTCAGTGGCCCTGCGGAACTCTCCTACCTGAAGTGTTTGATACATCCCAGGAAGAAAGCTGCCCATGTGGAGATGAGAGAGGTTTGGTTTGGTGATTCAGAAAAGCCCCATGTGCTGGTCTACGAAAACAGTCCTCTGAGAACGGAAACATGGAAACCAAAGCTAAGGTTCAGATTAGGGCCTGGGGGCCTGTCCATTTCAACCTTCTGTCTCTGGGGACACTCTCTGAGAGTCTAAGTGGAGATAGTTGCTCCGCTGGTGTCAGAGAGCCCCTCTTAGTCCAGGGTGACCTATACTATTGATGGCCTCAGGGACCTTGGAGCTTTTCCCTAACCTGTAGGGTTGTGGTCAATGGATTGGGCACACTTGCCTTGGAGAGGGCAGGCACAATCTTTCGCTGTTTGGTCCAGAGGCCCTAGCCTGGATGTTGTGTGGGTCCAGCCTGTGGGCACAGAAGTCTGAATACACAAACTCAGCTTATGAGTGGCGCCTAGGGTATGGCAGCCCGGATGTACAGCCCGAGAGGGAGCTCCTGGGCCTCTGAAACAAGGGCGAGTGGGAGGCGTTCCTTCAGGCTTTTGTCTCTGGATGTTGTGTCCGGGATAGCCATGGATTGGAGCGGTGGCCTCAGGTACTGTGGACGAGTATCCCTCTCTGGGGATTTGTCCCAGCTCCCAAGAGTTTGGGGTCATTTTGTGGGAAGGGTGGAGTCGTGTTGTCTGGCTCATGGGTCTCTCCAAGAAAGGGATTCCAGAGCAGAGCTCCAGGTACGGGCGGGGCGACTGGAAAATTCAAACCGTGGTGAGGATTGGGTGCATAGGGGCTTGGCAAGCCCCATATGTGGGCTCTTGGTCCAGGCCCTGACAGGCCTTTCTTTGACATGGGGCTCATGCTGAGGGTCACAGTGTGAATTTGTGCCCAAGCAGCACTCAAGTTTGGGCGTGGCATCAGGGGCCATGAAGGTTTCTCCCACCCTGAAGGTGTGACTGCATGCCAAGAGCAAGCTTGACATCCATGGGGAAGGAGGAGTTCTGTTTTGTGCTTGCTATACCCAGCTGTGTGGAGAATTGATATAATGTCTAGGTTCAGATATCTGAAAACCAAGGTAAGGATGAGGTGACTGCATAAGACCATGGCGTTTCCTAAGTGCTGGGTGTACGGCCAGCTGTCTCCTTGTCTGTCTGGACGTCTGGCTTCAGGCTGTGTCAGGCAGAGCATGAGTGCCCAGAGCAGCCTATCCAGTTCGGGTACCGTCGAGGCCCGAGCAGGTTCATCCTCATCTGGGTTTTCTGGAGAGCCCCACAGGGAAACGTTTTTCTTCCGTTGGGCAGACACTGGGCTGGGTTTTGGTTCTGGAGTTCCTAGTCCGGAGGGCTTGTTTGCCAGGAGTGTGAGGAAGGAAGTCTGAAAACACAAGCTAGCCCGAGGTTTGGGACCGAGGGCACGGCAGGCCCACTCTGCAGAGGCTGAATCGAGATCTCCTGCACTGAGGTCATGTCAACTATGAGACGTGCCTCAGGCTAGAGTTCTTGTCCAGCATGGACTCTTCCTGAAGTGTGTGGGGGCTTCATGAGGCCAGAAAGTTTTGCCTACGATGGGATTTGTGAACTGCTCCAAAACTGAAGGTTACCTTCTGCACGACAGTCGAGTCCTATTGGATGGTTCCAAGAGGACCCATATGGTAAGACTCGAGAGCAGGTGTCTAAGCATGGATGCCTGGGAACGCCACCTCATATTCCCACTCTTTAGTGAGGACAAGGCAGGCTCAATCTGCGGGCTCCTGGGTGAGCTACCCAGAGGGGAGAGTTGAAATGGACTCTCCTGAAGATGAGTCCTCTTGTGGCTTGGTGGCCTGGGAGACCTTGGAATGTGGAGGTGGCTCAGGGACTCTGCAGGATTCTCCAACATGAGGTGTTTGACACGGCTCCAACAAGGAAACTTCCCATGTGGAGACGAGAGGAGTTCTGTCCCGTGCCTCAGGAAAGCCCCATACCCTGTTCTTCGAACCAAAGCCTCTGAGGAGTGACACCTGGAAACCAAAGCAAGAGTTGAGACTACGGCCTAAAGGCCTGTCCGGCTCAACCTTCTATCTCTGTTGACATCTGTGTGCATGCATTCATGGATGTAGCTGCTCAGCTTGTGTCCGAATGCCCCTGTGAGTCCAGTGAGGCTCCCAGTAGTGGGATGTCCTCGGAGGCCTTGAGGTTTCTCATATTCTGGAGGTGTGTGGCCAAAGGAATGGACACAGTTTGCCAGGAGAGAGCAGGCACGGTCCTGTGGTATGGCTCCAGAGGACCCAGCCTAGAGGCTGTGTTTGCCAGGGCTGTGGGGACAGATGTCTGAAAAAGCAAACTTGGCTCAGCTAGGGGCCAATGTAATGGCAGGCCTGATCTCTAGTCCGTGAGGGGAGATCCTCTGGAAATCAAAGTAGGGCAAGTGGGAGGCAGTCACTCAGGATTTTGTCTCTGGGTGTTGCGTTTACAGTGTCCGGTCAGGGTAGGGGTTGTCTCAGAGGCCGAGGAAGAGCCTTCCTCTCGGGGGATTATCCAAGCTCCCAAGTGTTTGTGTTCATTCTGTGGGAATGAAGAGTACTGTTTTCTGCCACAGTGGACCCCCCAGGAGACGGACTCTAGAGCACAACAGTGGGTTCCCTCAACTGGAATACACACCATCTAGTTAGTCCTGGGTGCCTATGGGCATGGCAAGCCACATATGCGGGCTCTTGGTCCAGTCACTGAGAGGCGTTACTTGAATAAGGTACTCACGCTGAGGGTCACAATGTGTGTTTGTGCCCAAGGCGGCCCTCACGCTTGGGCGTGGCCTCATGGGCCATGCCGTTTTCCCCTACACCGAAGGTTTGACTCACTGCCAGCAGCAAGGTTTCTTGCCATGGGGAAGGAGGGGTTCTGACTTGTGCATCAGGTTCCCCCCTGTGCAGGGATTGGAGATAAGGTCTAGGTTCCGATGACTGAAAACCCAGGTTGGGAATGGATGGTGGCCTAAGGCAGTGGCGGGTCCAATGTGCTGGGTTTGCAGCCAGCTGTGTCGGTGTCTTTTGGAAGGTCTGGGCTCAGGCTATTTGCGACAGAGCATCACTGTTTAAGGTAGCCTATGCAATTGGGGTGTTGCCGAGGGCCAAGCAGTTTGATCCTCATTTGGGGTTTCTGGGCAGCGCCATAGACAAGGTTTTTCTCCTGGGAGGCAGGCACAGTGCTTCATTGTGGCCCCAGAATTCCCAGTAGGGAGGGTTTGTGGGCCAGGAGTGTGAGGACGGAAGTCTGAAAACACAAGCTAGTGTGAGGAATGGAGCCAAGGGCAGAGCAGGCCCACTCTGCAGAGGCTGAATCAAAATCTCCTGCATCTGAAGTCAGGCTGAGGATCAGACGTTGGCTGAGGCTGGAGTATGTGTCCATGATGGCACCTTCATGAAGTGGGGGCCTCATGAGGCCAAGGAAGTTTTCCCACGCTGAGTTTGGAGGTTGCCCCAAACCACAAGGTTTCCTTCTGCGGGACATTCGAGTCCTGTTGCATGGCTCCAGGACATACCATATGGAAGGACTGGAGAGCAGGGTTCGAAGGATGGATCCCTGTACAGCATGCCTCGCATTCCCATTGGCTAGTAGCGACAAGATATGTTTGATCTGCTGCCTCAGGAACACGCGACCCAGGGGGCTGAGTTGAAATGGCCTCTCCTGAGGATGCGTCATAATGTGCGTTTGGGTCCATCGAGACCTTGGAATGTGCTGGTTGTTCAGTGGCCCTGCGGAACTCTCCTACCTGAAGTGTTTGATACATCCCAGGAAGAAAGCTGCCCATGTGGAGATGAGAGAGGTTTGGTTTGGTGCCTCAGAAAAGCCCCATGTGCTGGTCTACGAAAACAGTCCTCTTAGAACGGAAACATGGAAACCAAAGCTAAGGTTCAGATTAGGGCTTGGGGGCCTGTCCATTTCAACCTTCTGTCTCTGGGGACACTCTCTGAGAGTCTAAGTGGAGATAGTTGCTCCGCTGGTGTCAGAGAGCCCCTCTTAGTCCAGGGTGGCCTATACTATTGATGGCCTCAGGGACCTTGGAGCTTTTCCCTAACCTGTAGGGTTGTGGTCAATGGATTGGGCACACTTTCCTTGGAGAGGGCAGGCACAATCTTTAGCTGTTTGGTCCAGAGGCCCTAGCCTGGATGTTGTGTGGGTCCAGGCTGTGGGCACAGAAGTCTGAATACACAAACTCAGCTTATGAGTGGCTCCTAGGGTATGGCAGGCCGGATGTACAGCCCGAGAGGGAGCTCCTGGGCCTCTGAAACAAGGGCGAGTGGGAGGCGTTCCTTCAGGCTTTTGTCTCTGGATGTTGTGTCCGGGATAGCCGTGGATTGGAGCGGTGGCCTCAGGTACTGTGGACGAGTATCCCTCTCTGGGGATTTGTCCCAGCTCCCAAGAGTTTGGGGTCATTTTGTGGGAAGGGTGGAGTTGTGTTGTCTGGCTCATGGGTCTCTCCAAGAAAGGGATTCCAGAGCAGAGCTCCAGGTACGGGCGGGGCGACTGGAAAATTCAAACCGTGGTGAGGATTGGGTGCATAGGGGCTTGGCAAGCCCCATATGTGGGCTCTTGGTCCAGGCCCTGACAGGCCTTTCTTTGACATGGGGCTCATGCTGAGGGTCACAGTGTGAATTTGTGCCCAAGCAGCACTCAAGTTTGGGCGTGGCATCAGGGGCCATGAAGGTTTCTCCCACCCTGAAGGTGTGACTGCATGCCAAGAGCAAGCTTGACAGCCATGGGGAAGGAGGAGTTCTGTTTTGTGCTTGCTATACCCAGCTGTGTGGAGAATTGATATAATGTCTAGGTTCAGATATCTGAAAACCAAGGTAAGGATGAGGTGACTGCATAAGACCATGGCGTTTCCGAAGTGCTGGGTGTACGGCCAGCTGTCTCCTTGTCTGTCTGGACGTCTGGCTTCAGGCTGTGTCAGGCAGAGCATGAGTGCCCAGAGCAGCCTATCCAGTTCGGGTACCGTCGAGGCCCGAGCAGGTTCATCCTCATCTGGGTTTTCTGGAGAGCCCCACAGGGAAACGTTTTTCTTCCGTTGGGCAGACACTGGGCTGGGTTTTGGTTCTGGAGTTCCTAGTCCGGAGGGCTTGTTTGCCAGGAGTGTGAGGAAGGAAGTCTGAAAACACAAGCTAGCCCGAGGTTTGGGACCGAGGGCACGGCAGGCCCACTCTGCAGAGGCTGAATCGAGATCTCCTGCACTGAGGTCATGTCAACTATGAGACGTGCCTCAGGCTAGAGTTCTTGTCCAGCATGGACTCTTCCTGAAGTGTGTGGGGGCTTCATGAGGCCAGAAAGTTTTGCCTACGATGGGATTTGTGAACTGCTCCAAAACTGAAGGTTACCTTCTGCACGACAGTCGAGTCCTATTGGATGGTTCCAAGAGGACCCATATGGTAAGACTCGAGAGCAGGTGTCTAAGCATGGATGCCTGGGAACGCCACCTCATATTCCCACTCTTTAGTCAGGACAAGGCAGGCTCAATCTGCGGGCTCCTGGGTGAGCTACCCAGAGGGGAGAGTTGAAATGGACTCTCCTGAAGATGAGTCCTACTGTGGCTTGCTGGCCTGGTTGACCTTGGAATGTGGAGGTGGCTCAGGGACTCTGCAGGATTCTCCAACATGAGGTGTTTGACACGGCTCCAACAAGGAAACGTCCCATGTGGAGACGAGAGGAGTTCTGTCCCGTGCCTCAGGAAAGCCCCATACCCTGTTCTTCGAACCAAGCCTCTGAGGAGTGACACCTGGAAACCAAAGCAAGAGTTGAGACTACGGCCTAAAGGCCTGTCCGGCTCAACCTTCTATCTCTGTTGACATCTGTGTGCATGCATTCATGGATGTAGCTGCTCAGCTTGTGTCCGAATGCCCCTGTGAGTCCAGTGAGGCTCCCAGTAGTGGGATGTCCTCGGAGGCCTTGAGGTTTCTCATATTCTGGAGGTGTGTGGCCAAAGGAATGGACACAGTTTGCCAGGAGAGAGCAGGCACGGTCCTGTGGTATGGCTCCAGAGGACCCAGCCTAGAGGCTGTGTTTGCCAGGGCTGTGGGGACAGATGTCTGAAAAAGCAAACTTGGCTCAGCTAGGGGCCAATGTAATGGCAGGCCTGATCTCTAGTCCGTGAGGGGAGATCCTCTGGAAATCAAAGTAGGGCAAGTGGGAGGCAGTCACTCAGGATTTTGTCTCTGGGTGTTGCGTTTACAGTGTCCGGTCAGGGTAGGGGTTGTCTCAGAGGCCGAGGAAGAGCCTTCCTCTCGGGGGATTGTCCAAGCTCCCAAGTGTTTGTGTTCATTCTGTGGGAATGAAGAGTACTGTTTTCTGCCACAGGGGACCCCCCAGGAGAGGGACTCTAGAGCACAGCAGTGGGTTCCCTCAACTGGAATACACACCATCTAGTTAGTCCTGGGTGCCTATGGGCATGGCAAGCCACATATGCGGGCTCTTGGTCCAGTCACTGAGAGGCGTTACTTGAATAAGGTACTCACGCTGAGGGTCACAATGTGTGTTTGTGCCCAAGGCGGCCCTCACGCTTGGGCGTGGCCTCATGGGCCATGCCGTTTTCCCCTACACCGAAGGTTTGACTCACTGCCAGCAGCAAGGTTTCTTGCCATGGGGAAGGAGGGGTTCTGACTTGTGCATCAGGTTCCCCCCTGTGCAGGGATTGGAGATAAGGTCTAGGTTCCGATGACTGAAAACCCAGGTTGGGAATGGATGGTGGCCTAAGGCAGTGGCGGGTCCAATGTGCTGGGTGTGCAGCCAGCTGTGTCGGTGTCTGTTGGAAGGTCTGGGCTCAGGCTATTTGCGACAGAGCATCACTGTTTAAGGTAGCCTATGCAATTGGGGTGTTGCCGAGGGCCAAGCAGTTTGATCCTCATTTGGGGTTTCTGGGCAGCGCCATAGACAAGGTTTTTCTCCTGGGAGGCAGGCACAGTGCTTCAGTGTGGCCCCAGAATTCCCAGTAGGGAGGGTTTGTGGGCCAGGAGTGTGAGGACGGAAGTCTGAAAACACAAGCTAGTGTGAGGAATGGAGCCAAGGGCAGAGCAGGCCCACTCTGCAGAGGCTGAATCAAAATCTCCTGCATCTGAAGTCAGGCTGAGGATCAGACGTTGGCTGAGGCTGGAGTATGTGTCCATGATGGCACCTTCATGAAGTGGGGGCCTCATGAGGCCAAGGAAGTTTTCCCACGCTGAGTTTGGAGGTTGCCCCAAACCACAAGGTTTCCTTCTGCGGGACATTCGAGTCCTGTTGCATGGCTCCAGGACATACCATATGGAAGGACTGGAGAGCAGGGTTCGAAGGATGGATCCCTGTACAGCATGCCTCGCATTCCCATTGGCTAGTAGCGACAAGATATGTTTGATCTGCTGCCTCTGGAACACGCGACCCAGGGGGCTGAGTTGAAATGGCCTCTCCTGAGGATGCGTCATAATGTAGGTTTGGGTCCATGGAGACCTTGGAATGTGCTGGTTGTTCAGTGGCCCTGCAGAACTCTCCTACCTGAAGTGTTTGATACATCCCAGTAAGAAAGCTGCCCATGTGGAGATGAGAGAGGTTTGGTTTGGTGCCTCAGAAAAGCCCCATGTGCTGGTCTACGAAAACAGTCCTCTTAGAACGGAAACATGGAAACCAAAGCTAAGGTTCAGATTAGGGCCTGGGGGCCTGTCCATTTCAACCTTCTGTCTCTGGGGACAATCTCTGAGAGTCTAAGTGGAGATAGTTGCTCCGCTGGTGTCAGAGAGCCCCTCTTAGTCCAGGGTGGCCTATACTATTGATGGCCTCAGGGACCTTGGAGCTTTTCCTTAACCTGTAGGGTTGTGGTCAATGGATTGGGCACACTTGCCTTGGAGAGGGCAGGCACAATCTTTCGCTGTTTGGTCCAGAGGCCCTAGCCTGGATGTTGTGTGGGTCCAGGCTGTGGGCACAGAAGTCTGAATACACAAACTCAGCTTATGAGTGGCGCCTAGTGTATTGCAGGCCGGATGTACAGCCCGAGAGGGAGCTCCTGGGCCTCTGAAACAAGGGCGAGTGGGAGGCGTTCCTTCAGGCTTTTGTCTCTGGATGTTGTGTCCGGGATAGCCGTGGATTGGAGCGGTGGCCTGAGGTACTGTGGACGAGTATCCCTCTCTGGGGATTTGTCCCAGCTCCCAAGAGTTTGGGGTCATTTTGTGGGAAGGGTGGAGTCGTGTTGTCTGGCTCATGGGTCTCTCCAAGAAAGGGATTCCAGAGCAGAGCTCCAGGTACGGGCGGGGCGACTGGAAAATTCAAACCGTGGTGAGGATTGGGTGCATAGGGGCTTGGCAAGCCCCATATGTGGGCTCTTGGTCCAGGCCCTGACAGGCCTTTCTTTGACATGGGGCTCATGCTGAGGGTCACAGTGTGAATTTGTGCCCAAGCAGCACTCAAGTTTGGGCGTGGCATCAGGGGCCATGAAGGTTTCTCCCACCCTGAAGGTGTGACTGCATGCCAAGAGCAAGCTTGACTGCCATGGGGAAGGAGGGGTTCTATTTTGTGCTTGCTATACCTAGCTGTGTGGAGAATTGATATAATGTCTAGGTTCAAATATCGGAAAACCAAGGTTAGGATGAGGTGACGGCATAAGACCATGGCGTGTCCGAAGTGCTGTGTGTGCGGCCAGCTGTCTTTTTGTCTGTCTGGACGTCTGGCTTCTGGCTGTGTCAGGCAGAGCATGAGTGCCCAGAGCAGCCTATCCAGTTCGGGTACCGTCGAGGCCCGAGCAGGTTGATCCTCATCTGGGTTTTCTGGAGAGCCCCACAGGGAAACGTTTTTCTTCCGTTGGGCAGACACTGGGCTGGGTTTTGTTTCCGGAGTTCCTAGTCCAGAGGGCTTGTTTGCCAGGAGTGTGAGGAAGGAAGTCTGAAAACACAAGCTAGCGTGAGGTTTGGGACCGAGGGAACGGCAGGCCCACTCTGCAGAGGCTGAATCGAGATCTCCTGCACTGAGGTCATGTCAACTATGATACGTGCCTCAGGCTTGAGTTCTTGTCCAGCATGGCCTCTTCCTGAAGGGTGTGGGGGCTTCATGTGGCCAGAAAGTTTTGGCTACGATGGGATTTGTGAACTGCTCCAAAACTGAAGGTTACCTTCTGCACGGCAGTCGAGTCCTATTGGATGGTACCAAGAGGCCCCATATGGAAAGACTCGAGAGCAGGTGTCTAAGCATGGATGCCTGGGAACGCCACCTCATATTCCCACTCTTTAGTGAGGACAAGGCAGGCTCAATCTGCGGGCTCCTGGGTGAGCTACCCAGAGGGGAGAGTTGAAATGGACTCTCCTGAAGATGAGTCCTCCTGTGGCTTGGTGGCCTGGGAGACCTTGGAATGTGGAGGTGGCTCAGGGACTCTGCAGGATTCTCCAACATGAGGTGTTTGACACGGCTCCAACAAGGAAACTTCCCATGTGGAGACGAGAGGAGTTCTGTCCCGTGCCTCAGGAAAGCCCCATACCCTGTTCTTCCAACCAAAGCCTCTGAGGAGTGACACCTGGAAACCAAAGCAAGAGTTGAGACTACGGCCTAAAGGCCTGTCCGGCTCAACCTTCTATCTCTGTTGACATCTGTGTGCATGCATTCATGGATGTAGCTGCTCAGCTTGTGTCCGAATGCCCCTTTGAGTCCAGTGAGGCTCCCAGTAGTGGGATGTCCTCGGAGGCCTTGAGGTTTCTCATATTCTGGAGGTGTGTGGCCAAAGGAATGGACACAGTTTGCCAGGAGAGAGCAGGCACGGTCCTGTGGTATGGCTCCAGAGGACCCAGCCTAGAGGCTGTGTTTGCCAGGGCTGTGGGGACAGATGTCTGAAAAAGCAAACTTGGCTCAGCTAGGGGCCAATGTAATGGCAGGCCTGATCTCTAGTCCGTGAGGGGAGATCCTCTGGAAATCAAAGTAGGGCAAGTGGGAGGCAGTCACTCAGGATTTTGTCTCTGGGTGTTGCGTTTACAGTGTCCGGTCAGGGTAGGGGTTGTCTCAGAGGCCGAGGAAGAGCCTTCCTCTCGGGGGATTGTCCAAGCTCCCAAGTGTTTGTGTTCATTCTGTGGGAATGAAGTGTACTGTTTTCTGCCACAGGGGACCCCCCAGGAGAGGGACTCTAGAGCACAGCAGTGGGTTCCCTCAACTGGAATACACACCATCTAGTTAGTCCTGGGTGCCTATGGGCATGGCAAGCCACATATGCGGGCTCTTGGTCCAGTCACTGAGAGGCGTTACTTGAATAAGGTACTCACGCTGAGGGTCACAATGTGTGTTTGTGCCCAAGGCGGCCCTCACGCTTCGGCGTGGCCTCATGGGCCATGCCGTTTTCCCCTACACCGAAGGTTTGACTCACTGCCAGCAGCAAGGTTTCTTGCCATGGGGAAGGAGGGGTTCTGACTTGTGCATCAGGTTCCCCCCTGTGCAGGGATTGGAGATAAGGTCTAGGTTCCGATGACTGAAAACCCAGGTTGGGAATGGATGGTGGCCTAAGGCAGTGGCGGGTCCAATGTGCTGGGTGTGCAGCCAGCTCTGTCGGTGTCTGTTGGAAGGTCTGGGCTCAGGCTATTTGCGACAGAGCATCACTGTTTAAGGTAGCCTATGCAATTGGGGTGTTGCCGAGGGCCAAGCAGTTTGATCCTCATTTGGGGTTTCTGGGCAGCGCCATAGACAAGGTTTTTCTCCTGGGAGGCAGGCACAGTGCTTCATTGTGGCCCCAGAATTCCCAGTAGGGAGGGTTTGTGGGCCAGGAGTGTGAGGACGGAAGTCTGAAAACACAAGCTAGTGTGAGGAATGGAGCCAAGGGCAGAGCAGGCCCACTCTGCAGAGGCTGAATCAAAATCTCCTGCATCTGAAGTCAGGCTGAGGATCAGACGTTGGCTGAGGCTGGAGTATGTGTCCATGATGGCACCTTCATGAAGTGGGGGCCTCATGAGGCCAAGGAAGTTTTCCCACGCTGAGTTTGGAGGTTGCCCCAAACCACAAGGTTTCCTTCTGCGGGACATTCGAGTCCTGTTGCATGGCTCCAGGACATACCATATGGAAGGACTGGAGAGCAGGGTTCGAAGGATGGATCCCTGTACAGCATGCCTCGCATTCCCATTGGCTAGTAGCGACAAGATATGTTTGATCTGCTGCCTCTGGAACACGCGACCCAGGGGGCTGAGTTGAAATGGCCTCTCCTGAGGATGCGTCATAATGTGCGTTTGGGTCCATGGAGACCTTGGAATGTGCTGGTTGTTCAGTGGCCCTGCGGAACTCTCCTACCTGAAGTGTTTGATACATCCCAGTAAGAAAGCTGCCCATGTGGAGATGAGAGAGGTTTGGTTTGGTGCCTCAGAAAAGCCCCATGTGCTGGTCTACGAAAACAGTCCTCTTAGAACGGAAACATGGAAACCAAAGCTAAGGTTCAGATTAGGGCCTGGGGGCCTGTCCATTTCAACCTTCTGTCTCTGGGGACACTCTCTGAGTGTCTAAGTGGAGATAGTTGCTCCGCTGGTGTCAGAGAGCCCCTCTTAGTCCAGGGTGGCCTATACTATTGATGGCCTCAGGGACCTTGGAGCTTTTCCCTAACCTGTAGGGTTGTGGTCAATGGATTGGGCACACTTGCCTTGGAGAGGGCAGGCACAATCTTTCGCTGTTTGGTCCAGAGGCCCTAGCCTGGATGTTGTGTGGGTCCAGGCTGTGGGCACAGAAGTCTGAATACACAAACTCAGCTTATGAGTGGCGCCTAGTGTATTGCAGGCCGGATGTACAGCCCGAGAGGGAGCTCCTGGGCCTCTGAAACAAGGGCGAGTGGGAGGCGTTCCTTCAGGCTTTTGTCTCTGGATGTTGTGTCCGGGATAGCCGTGGATTGGAGCGGTGGCCTGAGGTACTGTGGACGAGTATCCCTCTCTGGGGATTTGTCCCAGCTCCCAAGAGTTTGGGGTCATTTTGTGGGAAGGGTGGAGTCGTGTTGTCTGGCTCATGGGTCTCTCCAAGAAAGGGATTCCAGAGCAGAGCTCCAGGTACGGGCGGGGCGACTGGAAAATTCAAACCGTGGTGAGGATTGGGTGCATAGGGGCTTGGCAAGCCCCATATGTGGGCTCTTGGTCCAGGCCCTGACAGGCCTTTCTTTGACATGGGGCTCATGCTGAGGGTCACAGTGTGAATTTGTGCCCAAGCAGCACTCAAGTTTGGGCGTGGCATCAGGGGCCATGAAGGTTTCTCCCACCCTGAAGGTGTGACTGCATGCCAAGAGCAAGCTTGACTGCCATGGGGAAGGAGGGGTTCTGTTTTGTGCTTGCTATACCCAGCTGTGTGGAGAATTGATATAATGTCTAGGTTCAAATATCGGAAAACCAAGGTTAGGATGAGGTGACGGCATAAGACCATGGCGTGTGCGAAGTGCTGTGTGTGCGGCCAGCTGTCTTTTTGTCTGTCTGGACGTCTGGCTTCTGGCTGTGTCAGGCAGAGCATGAGTGCCCAGAGCAGCCTATCCAGTTCGGGTACCGTCGAGGCCCGAGCAGGTTGATCCTCATCTGGGTTTTCTGGAGAGCCCCACAGGGAAACGTTTTTCTTCCGTTGGGCAGACACTGGGCTGGGTTTTGTTTCCGGAGTTCCTAGTCCAGAGGGCTTGTTTGCCAGGAGTGTGAGGAAGGAAGTCTGAAAACACAAGCTAGCGTGAGGTTTGGGACCGAGGGCACGGCAGGCCCACTCTGCAGAGGCTGAATCGAGATTTCCTGCACTGAGGTCATGTCAACTATGAGACGTGCCTCAGGCTAGATTTCTTGTCCAGCATGGCGTCTTCTTGAAGGGTGTGGGGGCTTCATGAGGCCAGAAAGTTTTGGCTACGATGGGATTTGTGAACTGCTCCAAAACTGAAGGTTACCTTCTGCACGGCAGTCGAGTCCTATTGGATGGTACCAAGAGGCCCCATATGGAAAGACTCGAGAGCAGGTGTCTAAGCATGGATGCCTGGGAACGCCACCTCATATTCACACTCTTTAGTCAGGACAAGGCAGGCTCAATCTGCGGGCTCCTGGGTGAGCTACCCAGAGGGGAGAGTTGAAATGGACTCTCCTGAAGATGAGTCCTACTGTGGCTTGGTGGCCTGGGAGACCTTGGAATGTGGAGGTGGCTCAGGGACTCTGCAGGATTCTCCAACATGAGGTGTTTGACACGGCTCCAACAAGGAAACTTCCCATGTGGAGACGAGAGGAGTTCTGTTCCGTGCCTCAGGAAAGCCCCATACCCTGTTCTTCGAACCAAAGCCTCTAAGGAGTGACACCTGGAAACCAAAGCAAGAGTTGAGACTACGGCCTAAAGGCCTGTCCAGCTCAACCTTCTATCTCTGTTGACATCTGTGTGCATGCATTCATGGATGTAGCTGCTCAGCTTGTGTCCGAATGCCCCTGTGAGTCCAGTGAGGCTCCCAGTAGTGGGATGTCCTCGGAGGCCTTGAGGTTTCTCATATTCTGGAGGTGTGTGGCCAAAGGAATGGACACAGTTTGCCAGGAGAGAGCAGGCACGGTCCTGTGGTATGGCTCCAGAGGACCCAGCCTAGAGGCTGTGTTTGCCAGGGCTGTGGGGACAGATGTCTGAAAAAGCAAACTTGGCTCAGCTAGGGGCCAATGTAATGGCAGGCCTGATCTCTAGTCCGTGAGGGGAGATCCTCTGGAAATCAAAGTAGGGCAAGTGGGAGGCAGTCACTCAGGATTTTGTCTCTGGGTGTTGCGTTTACAGTGTCCGGTCAGGGTAGGGGTTGTCTCAGAGGCCGAGGAAGAGCCTTCCTCTCGGGGGATTGTCCAAGCTCCCAAGTGTTTGTGTTCATTCTGTGGGAATGAAGAGTACTGTTTTCTGCCACAGGGGACCCCCCAGGAGAGGGACTCTAGAGCACAGCAGTGGGTTCCCTCAACTGGAATACACACCATCTAGTTAGTCCTGGGTGCCTATGGGCATGGCAAGCCACATATGCGGGCTCTTGGTCCAGTCACTGAGAGGCGTTACTTGAATAAGGTACTCACGCTGAGGGTCACAATGTGTGTTTGTGCCCAAGGCGGCCCTCACGCTTGGGCGTGGCCTCATGGGCCATGCCGTTTTCCCCTACACCGAAGGTTTGACTCACTGCCAGCAGCAAGGTTTCTTGCCATGGGGAAGGAGGGGTTCTGAATTGTGCATCAGGTTCCCGCCTGTGCAGGGATTGGAGATAAGGTCTAGGTTCCGATGACTGAAAACCCAGGTTGGGAATGGATGGTGGCCTAAGGCAGTGGCGGGTCCAATGTGCTGGGTGTGCAGCCAGCTGTGTCGGTGTCTGTTGGAAGGTCTGGGCTCAGGCTATTTGCGACAGAGCATCACTGTTTAAGGTAGCCTATGCAATTGGGGTGTTGCCGAGGGCCAAGCAGTTTGATCCTCATTTGGGGTTTCTGGGCAGCGCCATAGACAAGGTTTTTCTCCTGGGAGGCAGGCACAGTGCTTCAGTGTGGCCCCAGAATTCCCAGTAGGGAGGGTTTGTGGGCCAGGAGTGTGAGAACGGAAGTCTGAAAACACAAGCTAGTGTGAGGAATGGAGCCAAGGGCAGAGCAGGCCCACTCTGCAGAGGCTGAATCAAAATCTCCTGCATCTGAAGTCAGGCTGAGGATCAGACGTTGGCTGAGGCTGGAGTATGTGTCCATGATGGCACCTTCATGAAGTGGGGGCCTCATGAGGCCAAGGAAGTTTTCCCACGCTGAGTTTGGAGGTTGCCCCAAACCACAAGGTTTCCTTCTGCGGGACATTCGAGTCCTGTTGCATGGCTCCAGGACATACCATATGGAAGGACTGGAGAGCAGGGTTCGAAGGATGGATCCCTGTACAGCATGCCTCGCATTCCCATTGGCTAGTAGCGACAAGATATGTTTGATCTGCTGCCTCTGGAACACGCGACCCAGGGGGCTGAGTTGAAATGGCCTCTCCTGAGGATGCGTCATAATGTGCGTTTGGGTCCATGGAGACCTTGGAATGTGCTGGTTGTTCAGTGGCCCTGCGGAACTCTCCTACCTGAAGTGTTTGATACATCCCAGGAAGAAAGCTGCCCATGTGGAGATGAGAGAGGTTTGGTTTGGTGCCTCAGAAAAGCCCCATGTGCTGGTCTACGAAAACAGTCCTCTTAGAACGGAAACATGGAAACCAAAGCTAAGGTTCAGATTAGGGCCTGGGGGCCTGTCCATTTCAACCTTCTGTCTCTGGGGACACTCTCTGAGAGTCTAAGTGGAGATAGTTGCTCCGCTGGTGTCAGAGAGCCCCTCTTAGTCCAGGGTGGCCTATACTATTGATGGCCTCAGGGGCCTTGGAGCTTTTCCCTAACCTGAAGGGTTGTGGTCAATGGATTGGGCACACTTGCCTTGGAGAGGGCAGGCACAATCTTTCGCTGTTTGGTCCAGAGGCCCTAGCCTGGATGTTGTGTGGGTCCAGGCTGTGGGCACAGATGTCTGAATACACAAACTCAGCTTATGAGTGGCGCCTAGGGTATGGCAGGCCGGATGTACAGCCCGAGAGGGAGCTCCTGGGCCTCTGAAACAAGGGCGAGTGGGAGGCGTTCCTTCAGGCTTTTGTCTCTGGATGTTGTGTCCGGGATAGCCGTGGATTGGAGCGGTGGCCTCAGGTATTGTGGACGAGTATCCCTCTCTGGGGATTTGTCCCAGCTCCCAAGAGTTTGGGGTCATTTTGTGGGAAGGGTGGAGTCGTGTTGTCTGGCTCATGGGTCTCTCCAAGAAAGGGATTCCAGAGCAGAGCTCCAGGTACGGGCGGGGCGACTGGAAAATTCAAACCGTGGTGAGGATTGGGTGCATAGGGGCTTGGCAAGCCCCATATGTGGGCTCTTGGTCCAGGCCCTGACAGGCCTTTCTTTGACATGGGGCTCATGCTGAGGGTCACAGTGTGAATTTGTGCCCAAGCAGCACTCAAGTTTGGGCGTGGCATCAGGGGCCATGAAGGTTTCTCCCACCCTGAAGGTGTGACTGCATGCCAAGAGCAAGCTTGACAGCCATGGGGAAGGAGGAGTTCTGTTTTGTGCTTGCTATACCCAGTTGTGTGGAGAATTGATATAATGTCTAGGTTCAGATATCTGAAAACCAAGGTAAGGATGAGGTGACGGCATAAGACCATGGCGTTTCCGAAGTGCTGGGTGTACGGCCAGCTGTCTCCTTGTCTGTCTGGACGTCTGGCTTCAGGCTGTGTCAGGCAGAGCATGAGTGCCCAGAGCAGCCTATCCAGTTCGGGTACCTTCGAGGCCCGAGCAGGTTGATGCTCATCTGGGTTTTCTGGAGAGCCCCACAGGGAAACGTTTTTCTTCCGTTGGGCAGACACTGGGCTGGGTTTTGGTTCTGGAGTTCCTAGTCCGGAGGGCTTGTTTGCCAGGAGTGTGAGGAAGGAAGTCTGAAAACACAAGCTAGCCCGAGGTTTGGGACCGAGGGCACGGCAGGCCCACTCTGCAGAGGCTGAATCGAGATCTCCTGCACTGAGGACATGTCAACTATGAGACGTGCCTCAGGCTAGAGTTCTTGTCCAGCATGGACTCTCCCTGAAGTGTGTGGGGGCTTCATGAGGCCAGAAAGTTTTGCCTACGATGGGATTTGTGAACTGCTCCAAAACTGAAGGTTACCTTCTGCACGACAGTCGAGTCCTATTGGATGGTTCCAAGAGGCCCCATATGGAAAGACTCGAGAGCAGGTGTCTAAGCATGGATGCCTGGGAACGCCACCTCATATTCCCACTCTTTAGTCAGGACAAGGCAGGCTCAATCTGCGGGCTCCTGGGTGAGCTACCCAGGAGGGAGAGTTGAAATGGTCTCTCCTGAAGATGAGTCCTACTGTGGCTTGGTGGCCTGGGAGACCTTGGAATGTGGAGGTGGCTCAGGGACTCTGCAGGATTCTCCAACATGAGGTGTTTGACACGGCTCCAACTTGGAAACGTCCCATGTGGAGACGAGAGGAGTTCTGTTCCGTGCCTCAGGAAAGCCCCATACCCTGTTCTTCGAACCAAAGCCTCTAAGGAGTGACACCTGGAAACCAAAGCAAGAGTTGAGACTACGGCCTAAAGGCCTGTCCGGCTCAACCTTCTATCTCTATTGACATCTGTGTGCATGCATTCATGGATGTAGCTGCTCAGCTTGTGTCCGAATGCCCCTGTGAGTCCAGTGAGGCTCCCAGTAGTGGGATGTCCTCGGAGGCCTTGAGGTTTCTCATATTCTGGAGGTGTGTGGCCAAAGGAATGGACACAGTTTGCCAGGAGAGAGCAGGCACGGTCCTGTGGTATGGCTCCAGAGGACCCATCCTAGAGGCTGTGTTTGCCAGGGCTGTGGGGACAGATGTCTGAAAAAGCAAACTTGGCTCAGCTAGGGGCCAATGTAATGGCAGGCCTGATCTCTAGTCCGTGAGGGGAGATCCTCTGGAAATCAAAGTAGGGCAAGTCGGAGGCAGTCACTAAGGATTTTGTCTCTGGGTGTTGCGTTTACAGTGTCCGGTCAGGGTAGGGGTTGTCTCAGAGGCCGAGGAAGAGCCTTCCTCTCGGGGGATTGTCCAAGCTCCCAAGTGTTTGTGTTCATTCTGTGGGAATGAAGAGTACTGTTTTCTGCCACAGGGTCCCCCCAGGAGAGGGACTCTAGAGCACAGCAGTGGGTTCCCTCAACTGGAATACACACCATCTAGTTAGTCCTGGGTGCCTATGGGCATGGCAAGCCACATATGCGGGCTCTTGGTCCAGTCACTGAGAGGCGTTACTTGAATAAGGTACTCACGCTGAGGGTCACAATGTGTGTTTGTGCCCAAGGCGGCCCTCACGCTTGGGCGTGGCCTCATGGGCCATGCCGTTTTCCCCTACACCGAAGGTTTGACTCACTGCCAGCAGCAAGGTTTCTTGCCATGGGGAAGGAGGGGTTCTGACTTGTGCATCAGGTTCCCCCCTGTGCAGGGATTGGAGATAAGGTCTAGGTTCCGATGACTGAAAACCCAGGTTGGGAATGGATGGTGGCCTAAGGCAGTGGCGGGTCCAATGTGCTGGGTGTGCAGCCAGCTGTGTCGGTGTCTGTTGGAAGGTCTGGGCTCAGGCTATTTGCGACAGAGCATCACTGTTTAAGGTAGCCTATGCAATTGGGGTGTTGCCGAGGGCCAAGCAGTTTGATCCTCATTTGGGGTTTCTGGGCAGCGCCATAGACAAGGTTTTTCTCCTGGGAGGCAGGCACAGTGCTTCATTGTGGCCCCAGAATTCCCAGTAGGGAGGGTTTGTGGGCCAGGAGTGTGAGGACGGAAGTCTGAAAACACAAGCTAGTGTGAGGAATGGAGCCAAGGGCAGAGCAGGCCCACTCTGCAGAGGCTGAATCAAAATCTCCTGCATCTGAAGTCAGGCTGAGGATCAGACGTTGGCTGAGGCTGGAGTATGTGTCCATGATGGCACCTTCATGAAGTGGGGGCCTCATGAGGCCAAGGAAGTTTTCCCACGCTGAGTTTGGAGGTTGCCCCAAACCACAAGGTTTCCTTCTGCGGGACATTCGAGTCCAGTTGCATGGCTCCAGGACATACCATATGGAAGGACTGGAGAGCAGGGTTCGAAGGATGGATCCCTGTACAGCATGCCTCGCATTCCCATTGGCTAGTAGCGACAAGATATGTTTGATCTGCTGCCTCTGGAACACGCGACCCAGGGGGCTGAGTTGAAATGGCCTCTCCTGAGGATGCGTCATAATGTGCGTTTGGGTCCATCGAGACCTTGGAATGTGCTGGTTGTTCAGTGGCCCTGCGGAACTCTCCTACCTGAAGTGTTTGATACATCCCAGGAAGAAAGCTGCCCATGTGGAGATGAGAGAGGTTTGGTTTGGTGCCTCAGAAAAGCCCCATGTGCTGGTCTACGAAAACAGTCCTCTTAGAACGGAAACATGGAAACCAAAGCTAAGGTTCAGATTAGGGCCTGGGGGCCTGTCCATTTCAACCTTCTGTCTCTGGGGACACTCTCTGAGAGTCTAAGTGGAGATAGTTGCTCCGCTGGTGTCAGAGAGCCCCTCTTAGTCCAGGGTGGCCTATACTATTGATGGCCTCAGGGACCTTGGAGCTTTTCCCTAACCTGTAGGGTTGTGGTCAATGGATTGGGCACACTTGCCTTGGAGAGGGCAGGCACAATCTTTCGCTCTTTGGTCCAGAGGCCCTAGCCTGGATGTTGTGTGGGTCCAGGCTGTGGGCACAGAAGTCTGAATACACAAACTCAGCTTATGAGTGGCGCCTAGTGTATTGCAGGCCGGATGTACAGCCCGAGAGGGAGCTCCTGGGCCTCTGAAACAAGGGCGAGTGGGAGGCGTTCCTTCAGGCTTTTGTCTCTGGATGTTGTGTCCGGGATAGCCGTGGATTGGAGCGGTGGCCTCAGGTACTGTGGACGAGTATCCCTCTCTGGGGATTTGTCCCAGTTCCCAAGAGTTTGGGGTCATTTTGTGGGAAGGGTGGAGTCGTGTTGTCTGGCTCATGGGTCTCTCCAAGAAAGGGATTCCAGAGCAGAGCTCCAGGTACGGGCGGGGCGACTGGAAAATTCAAACCGTGGTGAGGATTGGGTGCATAGGGGCTTGGCAAGCCCCATATGTGGGCTCTTGGTCCAGGCCCTGACAGGCCTTTCTTTGACATGGGGCTCATGCTGAGGGTCACAGTGTGAATTTGTGCCCAAGCAGCACTCAAGTTTGGGCGTGGCATCAGGGGCCATGAAGGTTTCTCCCACCCTGAAGGTGTGACTGCATGCCAAGAGCAAGCTTGACAGCCATGGGGAAGGAGGAGTTCTGTTTTGTGCTTGCTATACCCAGCTGTGTGGAGAATTGATATAATGTCTAGGTTCAGATATCTGAAAACCAAGGTAAGGATGAGGTGACTGCATAAGACCATGGCGTTTCCGAAGTGCTGGGTGTACGGCCAGCAGTCTCCTTGTCTGTCTGGACGTCTGGCTTCAGGCTGTGTCAGGCAGAGCATGAGTGCCCAGAGCAGCCTTTCCAGTTCGGGTACCGTCGAGGCCCGAGCAGGTTCATCCTCATCTGGGTTTTCTGGAGAGCCCCACAGGGAAACGTTTTTCTTCCGTTGGGCAGACACTGGGCTGGGTTTTGGTTCTGGAGTTCCTAGTCCGGAGGGCTTGTTTGCCAGGAGTGTGAGGAAGGAAGTCTGAAAACACAAGCTAGCGTGAGGTTTGGGACCGAGGGCACGGCAGGCCCACTCTGCAGAGGCTGAATCGAGATCTCCTGCACTGAGGTCATGTCAACTATGAGACGTGCCTCAGGCTCGAGTTCTTGTCCAGCATGGACTCTTCCTGAAGTGTGTGGGGGCTTCATGAGGTCAGAAAGTTTTGCCTACGATGGGATTTGTGAACTGCTCCAAAACTGAATTTTACCTTCTGCACGACAGTCGAGTCCTATTGGATGGTTCCAAGAGGCCCCATATGGAAAGACTCGAGAGCAGGTGTCTAAGCATGGATGCCTGGGAACGCCACCTCATATTCCCACTCTTTAGTCAGGACAAGGCAGGCTCAATCTGCGGGCTCCTGGGTGAGCTACCCAGGAGGGAGAGTTGAAATGGTCTCTCCTGAAGATGAGTCCTACTGTGGCTTGGTGGCCTGGGAGACCTTGGAATGTGGAGGTGGCTCAGGGACTCTGCAGGATTCTCCAACATGAGGTGTTTGACACGGCTCCAACAAGGAAACGTCCCATGTGGAGACGAGAGGAGTTCTGTCCCGTGCCTCATGAAAGCCCCATACCCTGTTCTTCGAACCAAAGCCTCTGAGGAGTGACACCTGGAAACCAAAGCAAGAGTTGAGACTACGGCCTAAAGGCCTGTCCGGCTCAACCTTCTATCTCTGTTGACATCTGTGTGCATGCATTCATGGATGTAGCTGCTCAGCTTGTGTCCGAATGCCCCTGTGAGTCCAGTGAGGCTCCCAGTAGTGGGATGTCCTCGGAGGCCTTGAGGTTTCTCATATTCTGGAGGTGTGTGGCCAAAGGAATGGACACAGTTTGCCAGGAGAGAGCAGGCACGGTCCTGTGGTATGGCTCCAGAGGACCCAGCCTAGAGGCTGTGTTTGCCAGGGCTGTGGGGACAGATGTCTGAAAAAGCAAACTTGGCTCAGCTAGGGGCCAATGTAATGGCAGGCCTGATCTCTAGTCCGTGAGGGGAGATCCTCTGGAAATCAAAGTAGGGCAAGTGGGAGGCAGTCACTCAGGATTTTGTCTCTGGGTGTTGCGTTTACAGTGTCCGGTCAGGGTAGGGGTTGTCTCAGAGGCCGAGGAAGAGCCTTCCTCTCGGGGGATTGTCCAAGCTCCCAAGTGTTTGTGTTCATTCTGTGGGAATGAAGAGTACTGTTTTCTGCCACAGGGGACCCCCCAGGAGAGGGACTCTAGAGCACAGCAGTGGGTTCCCTCAACTGGAATACACACCATCTAGTTAGTCCTGGGTGCCTATGGGCATGGCAAGCCACATATGCGGGCTCTTGGTCCAGTCACTGAGAGGCGTTACTTGAATAAGGTACTCACGCTGAGGGTCACAATGTGTGTTTGTGCCCAAGGCGGCCCTCACGCTTGGGCGTGGCCTCATGGGCCATGCCGTTTTCCCCTACACCGAAGGTTTGACTCACTGCCAGCAGCAAGGTTTCTTGCCATGGGGAAGGAGGGGTTCTGACTTGTGCATCAAGTTCCCCCCTGTGCAGGGATTGGAGATAAGGTCTAGGTTCCGATGACTGAAAACCCAGGTTGGGAATGGATGGTGGCCTAAGGCAGTGGCGGGTCCAATGTGCTGGGTGTGCAGCCAGCTGTGTCGGTGTCTGTTGGAAGGTCTGGGCTCAGGCTATTTGCGACAGAGCATCACTGTTTAAGGTAGCCTATGCAATTGGGGTGTTGCCGAGGGCCAAGCAGTTTGATCCTCATTTGGGTTTTCTGGGCAGCGCCATAGACAAGGTTTTTCTCCTGGGAGGTAGGCACAGTGCTTCATTGTGGCCCCAGAATTCCCAGTAGGGAGGGTTTGTGGGCCAGGAGTGTGAGGACGGAAGTCTGAAAACACAAGCTAGTGTGAGGAATGGAGCCAAGGGCAGAGCAGGCCCACTCTGCAGAGGCTGAATCAAAATCTCCTGCATCTGAAGTCAGGCTGAGGATCAGACGTTGGCTGAGGCTGGAGTATGTGTCCATGATGGCACCTTCATGAAGTGGGGGCCTCATGAGGCCAAGGAAGTTTTCCCACGCTGAGTTTGGAGGTTGCCCCAAACCACAAGGTTTCCTTCTGCGGGACATTCGAGTCCTGTTGCATGGCTCCAGGACATACCATATGGAAGGACTGGAGAGCAGGGTTCGAAGGATGGATCCCTGTACAGCATGCCTCGCATTCCCATTGGCTAGTAGCGACAAGATATGTTTGATCTGCTGCCTCTGGAACACGCGACCCAGGGGGCTGAGTTGAAATGGCCTCTCCTGAGGATGCGTCATAATGTGCGTTTGGGTCCATGGAGACCTTGGAATGTGCTGGTTGTTCAGTGGCCCTGCGGAACTCTCCTACCTGAAGTGTTTGATACATCCCAGGAAGAAAGCTGCCCATGTGGAGATGAGAGAGGTTTGGTTTGGTGCCTCAGAACAGCCCCATGTGCTGGTCTACGAAAACAGTCCTCTGAGAACGGAAACATGGAAACCAAAGCTAAGGTTCAGATTAGGGCCTGAGGGCCTGTCCATTTCCACCTTCTGTCTCTGGGGACACTCTCTGAGAGTCTAAGTGGAGATAGTTGCTCCGCTGGTGTCAGAGAGCCCCTCTTAGTCCAGGGTGGCCTATACTATTGATGGCCTCAGGGGCCTTGGAGCTTTTCCCTAACCTGTAGGGTTGTGGTCAATGGATTGGGCACACTTGCCTTGGAGAGGGCAGGCACAATCTTTTGCTGTTTGGTCCAGAGGCCCTAGCCTGGATGTTGTGTGGGTCCAGGCTGTGGGCACAGAAGTCTGAATACACAAACTCAGCTTATGAGTGGCGCCTAGGGTATGGCAGGCCGGATGTACAGCCCGAGAGGGAGCTCCTGGGCCTCTGAAACAAGGGCGAGTGGGAGGCGTTCCTTCAGGCTTTTGTCTCTGGATGTTGTGTCCGGGATAGCCGTGGATTGGAGCGGTGGCCTCAGGTATTGTGGACGAGTATCCCTCTCTGGGGATTTGTCCCAGTTCCCAAGAGTTTGGGGTCATTTTGTGGGAAGGGTGGAGTCGTGTTGTCTGGCTCATGGGTCTCTCCAAGAAAGGGATTCCAGAGCAGAGCTCCAGGTACGGGCGGGGCGACTGGAAAATTCAAACCGTGGTGAGGATTGGGTGCATAGGGGCTTGGCAAGCCCCATATGTGGGCTCTTGGTCCAGGCCCTGACAGGCCTTTCTTTGACATGGGGCTCATGCTGAGGGTCACAGTGTGAATTTGTGCCCAAGCAGCACTCAAGTTTGGGCGTGGCATCAGGGGCCATGAAGGTTTCTCCCACCCTGAAGGTGTGACTGCATGCCAAGAGCAAGCTTGACAGCCATGGGGAAGGAGGAGTTCTGTTTTGTGCTTGCTATACCCAGCTGTGTGTAGAATTGATATAATGTCTAGGTTCAGATATCTGAAAACCAAGGTTAGGATGAGGTGACGGCATAAGACCATGGCGTTTCCGAAGTGCTGGGTGTACGGCCAGCTGTCTCCTTGTCTGTCTGGACGTCTGGCTTCAGGCTGTGTCAGGCAGAGCATGAGTGCCCAGAGCAGCCTATCCAGTTCGGGTACCGTCGAGGCCCGAGCAGGTTGATGCTCATCTGGGTTTTCTAGAGAGCCCCACAGGGAAACGTTTTTCTTCCGTTGGGCAGACACTGGGCTGGGTTTTGGTTCTGGAGTTCCTAGACCGGAGGGCTTGTTTGCCAGGAGTGTGAGGAAGGAAGTCTGAAAACACAAGCTAGCCCGAGGTTTGGGACCGAGGGCACGGCAGGCCCACTCTGCAGAGGCTGAATCGAGATCTCCTGCACTGAGGTCATGTCAACTATGAGACGTGCCTCAGGCTAGAGTTCTTGTCCAGCATGGACTCTTCCTGAAGTGTGTGGGGGCTTCATGAGGCCAGAAAGTTTTGCCTACGATGGGATTTGTGAACTGCTCCAAAACTGAAGGTTACCTTCTGCACGACAGTCGAGTCCTATTGGATGGTACCAAGAGGCCCCATATGGAAAGACTCGAGAGCAGGTGTCTAAGCATGGATGCCTGGGAACGCCACCTCATATTCCCACTCTTTAGTCAGGACAAGGCAGGCTCAATCTGCGGGCTCCTGGGTGAGCTACCCAGGAGGGAGTGTTGAAATGGTCTCTCCTGAAGATGAGTCCTACTGTGGCTTGGTGGCCTGGGAGACCTTGGAATGTGGAGGTGGCTCAGGGACTCTGCAGGATTCTCCAACATGAGGTGTTTGACACGGCTCCAACAAGGAAACGTCCCATGTGGAGACGAGAGGAGTTCTGTTCCGTGCCTCAGGAAAGCCCCATACCCTGTTCTTCGAACCAAAGCCTCTGAGGAGTGACACCTGGAAACCAAAGCAAGAGTTGAGACTACGGCCTAAAGGCCTGTCCGGCTCAACCTTCTATCTCTGTTGACATCTGTGTGCATGCATTCATGGATGTAGCTGCTCAGCTTGTGTCCGAATGCCCCTGTGAGTCCAGTGAGGCTCCCAGTAGTGGGATGTCCTCGGAGGCCTTGAGGTTTCTCATATTCTGGAGGTGTGTGGCCAAAGGAATGGACACAGTTTCCCAGGAGAGAGCAGGCACGGTCCTGTGGTATGGCTCCAGAGGATCCAGCCTAGAGGCTGTGTTTGCCAGGGCTGTGGGGACAGATGTCTGAAAAAGCAAACTTGGCTCAGCTAGGGGCCAATGTAATGGCAGGCCTGATCTCTAGTCCGTGAGGGGAGATCCTCTGGAAATCAAAGTAGGGCAAGTCGGAGGCAGTCACTAAGGATTTTGTCTCTGGGTGTTGCGTTTACAGTGTCCGGTCAGGGTAGGGGTTGTCTCAGAGGACGAGGAAGAGCCTTCCTCTCGGGGGATTGTCCAAGCTCCCAAGTGTTTGTGTTAATTCTGTGGGAATGAAGAGTACTGTTTTCTGCCACAGGGGACCCCCCAGGAGAGGGACTCTAGAGCACAGCAGTGGGTTCCCTCAACTGGAATACACACCATCTAGTTAGTCCTGGGTGCCTATGGGCATGGCAAGCCAAATATGCGGGCTCTTGGTCCAGTCACTGAGAGGCGTTACTTGAATAAGGTACTCACGCTGAGGGTCACAATGTGTGTTTGTGCCCAAGGCGGCCCTCACGCTTGGGCGTGGCCTCATGGGCCATGCCGTTTTCCCCTACACCGAAGGTTTGACTCACTGCCAGCAGCAAGGTTTCTTGCCATGGGGAAGGAGGGGTTCTGACTTGTGCATCAGGTTCCCCCCTGTGCAGTGATTGGAGATAAGGTCTAGGTTCCGATGACTGAAAACCCAGGTTGGGAATGGATGGTGGCCTAAGGCAGTGGCGGGTCCAATGTGCTGGGTGTGCAGCCAGCTGTGTCGGTGTCTGTTGGAAGGTCTGGGCTCAGGCTATTTGCGACAGAGCATCACTGTTTAAGGTAGCCTATGCAATTGGGGTGTTGCCGAGGGCCAAGCAGTTTGATCCTCATTTGGGGTTTCTGGGCAGCGCCATAGACAAGGTTTTTCTCCTGGGAGGCAGGCACAGTGCTTCATTGTGGCCCCAGAATTCCCAGTAGGGAGGGTTTGTGGGCCAGGAGTGTGAGGACGGAAGTCTGAAAACACAAGCTAGTGTGAGGAATGGAGCCAAGGGCAGAGCAGTCCCACTCTGCAGAGGCTGAATCAAAATCTCCTGCATCTGAAGTCAGGCTGAGGATCAGACGTTGGCTGAGGCTGGAGTATGTGTCCATGATGGCACCTTCATGAAGTGGGGGCCTCATGAGGCCAAGGAAGTTTTCCCACGCTGAGTTTGGAGGTTGCCCCAAACCACAAGGTTTCCTTCTGCGGGACATTCGAGTCCTGTTGCATGGCTCCAGGACATACCATATGGAAGGACTGGAGAGCAGGGTTCGAAGGATGGATCCCTGTACAGCATGCCTCGCATTCCCATTGGCTAGTAGCGACAAGATATGTTTGATCTGCTGCCTCTGGAACACGCGACCCAGGGGGCTGAGTTGAAATGGCCTCTCCTGAGGATGCGTCATAATGTGCGTTTGGGTCCATGGAGACCTTGGAATGTGCTGGTTGTTCAGTGGCCCTGCGGAACTCTCCTACCTGAAGTGTTTGATACATCCCAGTAAGAAAGCTGCCCATGTGGAGATGAGAGAGGTTTGGTTTGGTGCCTCAGAAAAGCCCCATGTGCTGGTCTACGAAAACAGTCCTCTTAGAACGGAAACATGGAAACCAAAGCTAAGGTTCAGATTAGGGCCTGGGGGCCTGTCCATTTCAACCTTCTGTCTCTGGGGACACTCTCTGAGAGTCTAAGTGGAGATAGTTGCTCCGCTGGTGTCAGAGAGCCCCTCTTAGTCCAGGGTGGCCTATACTATTGATGGCCTCAGGGACCTTGGAGCTTTTCCCTAACCTGTAGGGTTGTGGTCAATGGAGTGGGCACACTTGCCTTGGAGAGGGCAGGCACAATCTTTCGCTGTTTGGTCCAGAGGCCCTAGCCTGGATGTTGGGTGGGTCCAGGCTGTGGGCACAGAAGTCTGAATACACAAACTCAGCTTATGAGTGGCGCCTAGTGTATTGCAGGCCGGATGTACAGCCCGAGAGGGAGCTCCTGGGCCTCTGAAACAAGGGCGAGTGGGAGGCGTTCCTTCAGGCTTTTGTCTCTGGATGTTGTGTCCGGGATAGCCGTGGATTGGAGCGGTGGCCTGAGGTACTGTGGACGAGTATCTCTCTCTGGGGATTTGTTCCAGCTCCCAAGAGTTTGGGGTCATTTTGTGGGAAGGGTTGAGTCGTGTTGTCTGGCTCATGGGTCTCTCCAAGAAAGGGATTCCAGAGCAGAGCTCCAGGTACGGGCGGGGCGACTGGAAAATTCAAACCGTGGTGAGGATTGGGTGCATAGGGGCTTGGCAAGCCCCATATGTGGGCTCTTGGTCCAGGCCCTGACAGGCCTTTCTTTGACATGGGGCTCATGCTGAGGGTCACAGTGTGAATTTGTGCCCAAGCAGCACTCAAGTTTGGGCGTGGCATCAGGGGCCATGAAGGTTTCTCCCACCCTGAAGGTGTGACTGCATGCCAAGAGCAAGCTTGACAGCCATGGGGAAGGAGGAGTTCTGTTTTGTGCTTGCTATACCCAGCTGTGTGGAGAATTGATATAATGTCTAGGTTCAGATATCTGAAAACCAAGGTAAGGATGAGGTGACTGCATAAGACCATGGCGTTTCCGAAGTGCTGGGTGTACGGCCAGCTGTCTCCTTGTCTGTCTGGACGTCTGGCTTCAGGCTGTGTCAGGCAGAGCATGAGTGCCCAGAGCAGCCTATCCAGTTCGGGTACCGTCGAGGCCCGAGCAGGTTCATCCTCATCTGGGTTTTCTGGAGAGCCCCACAGGGAAACGTTTTTCTTCCGTTGGGCAGACACTGGGCTGGGTTTTGGTTCTGGAGTTCCTAGTCCGGAGGGCTTGTTTGCCAGGAGTGTGAGGAAGGAAGTCTGAAAACACAAGCTAGCCCGAGGTTTGGGACCGAGGGCACGGCAGGCCCACTCTGCAGAGGCTGAATCGAGATCTCCTGCACTGAGGTCATGTCAACTATGAGACGTGCCTCAGGCTAGAGTTCTTGTCCAGCATGGACTCTTCCTGAAGTGTGTGGGGGCTTCATGAGGCCAGAAAGTTTTGCCTACGATGGGATTTGTGAACTGCTCCAAAACTGAAGGTTACCTTCTGCACGACAGTCGAGTCCTATTGGATGGTTCCAAGAGGCCCCATATGGAAAGACTCGAGAGCAGGTGTCTAAGCATGGATGCCTGGGAACGCCACCTCATATTCCCACTCTTTAGTCAGGACAAGGCAGGCTCAATCTGCGGGCTCCTGGGTGAGCTACCCAGAGGGGAGAGTTGAAATGGACTCTCCTGAAGATGAGTCCTCCTGTGGCTTGGTGGCCTGGGAGACCTTGGAATGTGGAGGTGGCTCAGGGACTCTGCAGGATTCTCCAACATGAGGTGTTTGACACGGCTCCAACAAGGAAACGTCCCATGTGGAGACGAGAGGAGTTCTGTCCCGTGCCTCAGGAAAGCCCCATACCCTGTTCTTCGAACCAAAGCCTCTGAGGAGTGACACCTGGAAACCAAAGCAAGAGTTGAGACTACGGCCTAAAGGCCTGTCCGGCTCAACCTTCTATCTCTGTTGACATCTGTGTGCATGCATTCATGGATGTAGCTGCTCAGCTTGTGTCCGAATGCCCCTGTGAGTCCAGTGAGGCTCCCAGTAGTGGGATGTCCTCGGAGGCCTTGAGGTTTCTCATATTCTGGAGGTGTGTGGCCAAAGGAATGGACACAGTTTGCCAGGAGAGAGCAGGCACGGTCCTGTGGTATGGCTCCAGAGGACCCAGCCTAGAGGCTGTGTTTGCCAGGGCTGTGGGGACAGATGTCTGAAAAAGCAAACTTGGCTCAGCTAGGGGCCAATGTAATGGCAGGCCTGATCTCTAGTCCGTGAGGGGAGATCCTCTGGAAATCAAAGTAGGGCAAGTGGGAGGCAGTCACTCAGGATTTTGTCTCTGGGTGTTGCGTTTACAGTGTCCGGTCAGGGTAGGGGTTGTCTCAGAGGCCGAGGAAGAGCCTTCCTCTCGGGGGATTGTCCAAGCTCCCAAGTGTTTGTGTTCATTCTGTGGGAATGAAGAGTACTGTTTTCTGCCACAGGGGACCCCCCAGGAGAGGGACTCTAGAGCACAGCAGTGGGTTCCCTCAACTGGAATACACACCATCTAGTTAGTCCTGGGTGCCTATGGGCATGGCAAGCCACATATGCGGGCTCTTGGTCCAGTCACTGAGAGGCGTTACTTGAATAAGGTACTCACGCTGAGGGTCACAATGTGTGTTTGTGCCCAAGGCGGCCCTCACGCTTGGGCGTGGCCTCATGGGCCATGCCGTTTTCCCCTACACCGAAGGTTTGACTCACTGCCAGCAGCAAGGTTTCTTGCCATGGGGAAGGAGGGGTTCTGACTTGTGCATCAGGTTCCCCCCTGTGCAGGGATTGGAGATAAGGTCTAGGTTCCGATGACTGAAAACCCAGGTTGGGAATGGATGGTGGCCTAAGGCAGTGGCGGGTCCAATGTGCTGGGTGTGCAGCCAGCTGTGTCGGTGTCTGTTGGAAGGTCTGGGCTCAGGCTATTTGCGACAGAGCATCACTGTTTAAGGTAGCCTATGCAATTGGGGTGTTGCCGAGGGCCAAGCAGTTTGATCCTCATTTGGGGTTTCTGGGCAGCGCCATAGACAAGGTTTTTCTCCTGTGAGGCAGGCACAGTGCTTCATTGTGGCCCCAGAATTCCCAGTAGGGAGGGTTTGTGGGCCAGGAGTGTGAGGACGGAAGTCTGAAAACACAAGCTAGTGTGAGGAATGGAGCCAAGGGCAGAGCAGGCCCACTCTGCAGAGGCTGAATCAAAATCTCCTGCATCTGAAGTCAGGCTGAGGATCAGACGTTGGCTGAGGCTGGAGTATGTGTCCATGATGGCACCTTCATGAAGTGGGGGCCTCATGAGGCCAAGGAAGTTTTCCCACGCTGAGTTTGGAGGTTGCCCCAAACCACAAGGTTTCCTTCTGCGGGACATTCGAGTCCTGTTGCATGGCTCCAGGACATACCATATGGAAGGACTGGAGAGCAGGGTTCGAAGGATGGATCCCTGTACAGCATGCCTCGCATTCCCATTGGCTAGTAGCGACAAGATATGTTTGATCTGCTGCCTCTGGAACACGCGACCCAGGGGGCTGAGTTGAAATGGCCTCTCCTGAGGATGCGTCATAATGTGCGTTTGGGTCCATGGAGACCTTGGAATGTGCTGGTTGTTCAGTGGCCCTGCGGAACTCTCCTACCTGAAGTGTTTGATACATCCCAGTAAGAAAGCTGCCCATGTGGAGATGAGAGAGGTTTGGTTTGGTGCCTCAGAAAAGCCCCATGTGCTGGTCTACGAAAACAGTCCTCTTAGAACGGAAACATGGAAACCAAAGCTAAGGTTCAGATTAGGGCCTGGGGGCCTGTCCATTTCAACCTTCTGTCTCTGGGGACACTCTCTGAGAGTCTAAGTGGAGATAGTTGCTCCGCTGGTGTCAGAGAGCCCCTCTTAGTCCAGGGTGGCCTATACTATTGATGGCCTCAGGGACCTTGGAGCTTTTCCCTAACCTGTAGGGTTGTGGTCAATGGAGTGGGCACACTTGCCTTGGAGAGGGCAGGCACAATCTTTCGCTGTTTGGTCCAGAGGCCCTAGCCTGGATGTTGGGTGGGTCCAGGCTGTGGGCACAGAAGTCTGAATACACAAACTCAGCTTATGAGTGGCGCCTAGTGTATTGCAGGCCGGATGTACAGCCCGAGAGGGAGCTCCTGGGCCTCTGAAACAAGGGCGAGTGGGAGGCGTTCCTTCAGGCTTTTGTCTCTGGATGTTGTGTCCGGGATAGCCGTGGATTGGAGCGGTGGCCTGAGGTACTGTGGACGAGTATCTCTCTCTGGGGATTTGTTCCAGCTCCCAAGAGTTTGGGGTCATTTTGTGGGAAGGGTTGAGTCGTGTTGTCTGGCTCATGGGTCTCTCCAAGAAAGGGATTCCAGAGCAGAGCTCCAGGTACGGGCGGGGCGACTGGAAAATTCAAACCGTGGTGAGGATTGGGTGCATAGGGGCTTGGCAAGCCCCATATGTGGGCTCTTGGTCCAGGCCCTGACAGGCCTTTCTTTGACATGGGGCTCATGCTGAGGGTCACAGTGTGAATTTGTGCCCAAGCAGCACTCAAGTTTGGGCGTGGCATCAGGGGCCATGAAGGTTTCTCCCACCCTGAAGGTGTGACTGCATGCCAAGAGCAAGCTTGACAGCCATGGGGAAGGAGGAGTTCTGTTTTGTGCTTGCTATACCCAGCTGTGTGGAGAATTGATATAATGTCTAGGTTCAGATATCTGAAAACCAAGGTAAGGATGAGGTGACTGCATAAGACCATGGCGTTTCCGAAGTGCTGGGTGTACGGCCAGCTGTCTCCTTGTCTGTCTGGACGTCTGGCTTCAGGCTGTGTCAGGCAGAGCATGAGTGCCCAGAGCAGCCTATCCAGTTCGGGTACCGTCGAGGCCCGAGCAGGTTCATCCTCATCTGGGTTTTCTGGAGAGCCCCACAGGGAAACGTTTGTCTTCCGTTGGGCAGACACTGGGCTGGGTTTTGGTTCTGGAGTTCCTAGTCCGGAGGGCTTGTTTGCCAGGAGTGTGAGGAAGGAAGTCTGAAAACACAAGCTAGCCCGAGGTTTGGGACCGAGGGCACGGCAGGCCCACTCTGCAGAGGCTGAATCGAGATCTCCTGCACTGAGGTCATGTCAACTATGAGACGTGCCTCAGGCTAGAGTTCTTGTCCAGCATGGACTCTTCCTGAAGTGTGTGGGGGCTTCATGAGGCCAGAAAGTTTTGCCTACGATGGGATTTGTGAACTGCTCCAAAACTGAAGGTTACCTTCTGCACGACAGTCGAGTCCTATTGGATGGTTCCAAGAGGCCCCATATGGAAAGACTCGAGAGCAGGTGTCTAAGCATGGATGCCTGGGAACGCCACCTCATATTCCCACTCTTTAGTCAGGACAAGGCAGGCTCAATCTGCGGGCTCCTGGGTGAGCTACCCAGAGGGGAGAGTTGAAATGGACTCTCCTGAAGATGAGTCCTCCTGTGGCTTGGTGGCCTGGGAGACCTTGGAATGTGGAGGTGGCTCAGGGACTCTGCAGGATTCTCCAACATGAGGTGTTTGACACGGCTCCAACAAGGAAACGTCCCATGTGGAGACGAGAGGAGTTCTGTCCCGTGCCTCAGGAAAGCCCCATACCCTGTTCTTCGAACCAAAGCCTCTGAGGAGTGACACCTGGAAACCAAAGCAAGAGTTGAGACTACGGCCTAAAGGCCTGTCCGGCTCAACCTTCTATCTCTGTTGACATCTGTGTGCATGCATTCATGGATGTAGCTGCTCAGCTTGTGTCCGAATGCCCCTGTGAGTCCAGTGAGGCTCCCAGTAGTGGGATGTCCTCGGAGGCCTTGAGGTTTCTCATATTCTGGAGGTGTGTGGCCAAAGGAATGGACACAGTTTGCCAGGAGAGAGCAGGCACGGTCCTGTGGTATGGCTCCAGAGGACCCAGCCTAGAGGCTGTGTTTGCCAGGGCTGTGGGGACAGATGTCTGAAAAAGCAAACTTGGCTCAGCTAGGGGCCAATGTAATGGCAGGCCTGATCTCTAGTCCGTGAGGGGAGATCCTCTGGAAATCAAAGTAGGGCAAGTGGGAGGCAGTCACTCAGGATTTTGTCTCTGGGTGTTGCGTTTACAGTGTCCGGTCAGGGTAGGGGTTGTCTCAGAGGCCGAGGAAGAGCCTTCCTCTCGGGGGATTGTCCAAGCTCCCAAGTGTTTGTGTTCATTCTGTGGGAATGAAGAGTACTGTTTTCTGCCACAGGGGACCCCCCAGGAGAGGGACTCTAGAGCACAGCAGTGGGTTCCCTCAACTGGAATACACACCATCTAGTTAGTCCTGGGTGCCTATGGGCATGGCAAGCCACATATGCGGGCTCTTGGTCCAGTCACTGAGAGGCGTTACTTGAATAAGGTACTCACGCTGAGGGTCACAATGTGTGTTTGTGCCCAAGGCGGCCCTCACGCTTGGGCGTGGCCTCATGGGCCATGCCGTTTTCCCCTACACCGAAGGTTTGACTCACTGCCAGCAGCAAGGTTTCTTGCCATGGGGAAGGAGGGGTTCTGACTTGTGCATCAGGTTCCCCCCTGTGCAGGGATTGGAGATAAGGTCTAGGTTCCGATGACTGAAAACCCAGGTTGGGAATGGATGGTGGCCTAAGGCAGTGGCGGGTCCAATGTGCTGGGTGTGCAGCCAGCTGTGTCGGTGTCTGTTGGAAGGTCTGGGCTCAGGCTATTTGCGACAGAGCATCACTGTTTAAGGTAGCCTATGCAATTGGGGTGTTGCCGAGGGCCAAGCAGTTTGATCCTCATTTGGGGTTTCTGGGCAGCGCCATAGACAAGGTTTTTCTCCTGTGAGGCAGGCACAGTGCTTCATTGTGGCCCCAGAATTCCCAGTAGGGAGGGTTTGTGGGCCAGGAGTGTGAGGACGGAAGTCTGAAAACACAAGCTAGTGTGAGGAATGGAGCCAAGGGCAGAGCAGGCCCACTCTGCAGAGGCTGAATCAAAATCTCCTGCATCTGAAGTCAGGCTGAGGATCAGACGTTGGCTGAGGCTGGAGTATGTGTCCATGATGGCACCTTCATGAAGTGGGGGCCTCATGAGGCCAAGGAAGTTTTCCCACGCTGAGTTTGGAGGTTGCCCCAAACCACAAGGTTTCCTTCTGCGGGACATTCGAGTCCTGTTGCATGGCTCCAGGACATACCATATGGAAGGACTGGAGAGCAGGGTTCGAAGGATGGATCCCTGTACAGCATGCCTCGCATTCCCATTGGCTAGTAGCGACAAGATATGTTTGATCTGCTGCCTCTGGAACACGCGACCCAGGGGGCTGAGTTGAAATGGCCTCTCCTGAGGATGCGTCATAATGTGCGTTTGGGTCCATGGAGACCTTGGAATGTGCTGGTTGTTCAGTGGCCCTGCGGAACTCTCCTACCTGAAGTGTTTGATACATCCCAGGAAGAAAGCTGCCCATGTGGAGATGAGAGAGGTTTGGTTTGGTGCCTCAGAAAAGCCCCATGTGCTGGTCTACGAAAACAGTCCTCTTAGAACGGAAACATGGAAACCAAAGCTAAGGTTCAGATTAGGGCCTGGGGGCCTGTCCATTTCAACCTTCTGTCTCTGGGGACACTCTCTGAGAGTCTAAGTGGAGATAGTTGCTCCGCTGGTGTCAGAGAGCCCCTCTTAGTCCAGGGTGGCCTATACTATTGATGGCCTCAGGGACCTTGGAGCTTTTCCCTAACCTGTAGGGTTGTGGTCAATGGATTGGGCACACTTGCCTTGGAGAGGGCAGGCACAATCTTTCGCTGTTTGGTCCAGAGGCCCTAGCCTGGATGTTGGGTGGGTCCAGGCTGTGGGCACAGAAGTCTGAATACACAAACTCAGCTTATGATTGGCGCCTAGTGTATTGCAGGCCGGATGTACAGCCCGAGAGGGAGCTCCTGGGCCTCTGAAACAAGGGCGAGTGGGAGGCGTTCCTTCAGGCTTTTGTCTCTGGATGTTGTGTACGGGATAGCCGTGGATTGGAGCGGTGGCCTGAGGTACTGTGGACGAGTATCCCTCTCTGGGGATTTGTCCCAGCTCCCAAGAGTTTGGGGTCATTTTGTGGGAAGGGTGGAGTCGTGTTGTCTGGCTCATGGGTCTCTCCAAGAAAGGGATTCCAGAGCAGAGCTCCAGGTACGGGCGGGGCGACTGGAAAATTCAAACCGTGGTGAGGATTGGGTGCATAGGGGCTTGGCAAGCCCCATATGTGGGCTCTTGGTCCAGGCCCTGACAGGCCTTTCTTTGACATGGGGCTCATGCTGAGGGTCACAGTGTGAATTTGTGCCCAAGCAGCACTCAAGTTTGGGCGTGGCATCAGGGGCCATGAAGGTTTCTCCCACCCTGAAGGTGTGACTGCATGCCAAGAGCAAGCTTGACTGCCATGGGGAAGGAGGGGTTCTGTTTTGTGCTTGCTATACCCAGCTGTGTGGAGAATTGATATAATGTCTAGGTTCAAATATCGGAAAACCAAGGTTAGGATGAGGTGACGGCATAAGACCATGGCGTGTCCGAAGTGCTGTGTGTGCGGCCAGCTGTCTTTTTGTCTGTCTGGACGTCTGGCTTCTGGCTGTGTCAGGCAGAGCATGAGTGCCCAGAGCAGCCTATCCAGTTCGGGTACCGTCGAGGCCCGAGCAGGTTGATCCTCCTCTGGGTTTTCTGGAGAGCCCCACAGGGAAACGTTTTTCTTCCGTTGGGCAGACACTGGGCTGGGTTTTGTTTCCGGAGTTCCTAGTCCAGAAAGCTTGTTTGCCAGGAGTGTGAGGAAGGAAGTCTGAAAACACAAGCTAGCGTGAGGTTTGGGACCGAGGGCACGGCAGGCCCACTCTGCAGAGGCTGAATCGAGATCTCCTGCACTGAGGTCATGTCAACTATGAGACGTGCCTCAGGCTAGAGTTCTTGTCCAGCATGGCCTCTTCTTGAAGGGTGTGGGGGCTTCATGAGGCCAGAAAGTTTTGGCTACGATGGGATTTGTGAACTGCTCCAAAACTGAAGGTTACCTTCTGCACGGCAGTCGAGTCCTATTGGATGGTACCAAGAGGCCCCATATGGAAAGACTCGAGAGCAGGTGTCTAAGCATGGATGCCTGGGAACGCCACCTCATATTCCCACTCTTTAGTGAGGACAAGGCAGGCTCAATCTGCGGGCTCCTGGGTGAGCTACCCAGAGGGGAGAGTTGAAATGGACTCTCCTGAAGATGAGTCCTCCTGTGGCTTGGTGGCCTGGGAGACCTTGGAATGTGGAGGTGGCTCAGGGACTCTGCAGGATTCTCCAACATGAGGTGTTTGACACGGCTCCAACAAGGAAACGTCCCATGTGGAGACGAGAGGAGTTCTGTCCCGTGCCTCAGGAAAGCCCCATACCCTGTTCTTCGAACCACAGCCTCTGAGGAGTGACACCTGGAAACCAAAGCAAGAGTTGAGACTACGGCCTAAAGGCCTGTCCGGCTCAACCTTCTATCTCTGTTGACATCTGTGTGCATGCATTCATGGATGTAGCTGCTCAGCTTGTGTCCGAATGCCCCTGTGAGTCCAGTGAGGCTCCCAGTAGTGGGATGTCCTCGGAGGCCTTGAGGTTTCTCATATTCTGGAGGTGTGTGGCCAAAGGAATGGACACAGTTTGCCAGGAGAGAGCAGGCACGGTCCTGTGGTATGGCTCCAGAGGACCCAGCCTAGAGGCTGTGTTTGCCAGGGCTGTGGGGACAGATGTCTGAAAAAGCAAACTTGGCTCAGCTAGGGGCCAATGTAATGGCAGGCCTGATCTCTAGTCCGTGAGGGGAGATCCTCTGGAAATCAAAGTAGGGCAAGTGGGAGGCAGTCACTCAGGATTTTGTCTCTGGGTGTTGCGTTTACAGTGTCCGGTCAGGGTAGGGGTTGTCTCAGAGGCCGAGGAAGAGCCTTCCTCTCGGGGGATTGTCCAAGCTCCCAAGTGTTTGTGTTCATTCTGTGGGAATGAAGAGTACTGTTTTCTGCCACAGGGGACCCCCCAGGAGAGGGACTCTAGAGCACAGCAGTGGGTTCCCTCAACTGGAATACACACCATCTAGTTAGTCCTGGGTGCCTATGGGCATGGCAAGCCACATATGCGGGCTCTTGGTCCAGTCACTGAGAGGCGTTACTTGAATAAGGTACTCACGCTGAGGGTCACAATGTGTGTTTGTGCCCAAGGCGGCCCTCACGCTTGGGCGTGGCCTCATGGGCCATGCCGTTTTCCCCTACACCGAAGGTTTGACTCACTGCCAGCAGCAAGGTTTCTTGCCATGGGGAAGGAGGGGTTCTGACTTGTGCATCAGGTTCCCCCCTGTGCAGGGATTGGAGATAAGGTCTAGGTTCCGATGACTGAAAACCCAGGTTGGGAATGGATGGTGGCCTAAGGCAGTGGCGGGTCCAATGTGCTGGGTGTGCAGCCAGCTCTGTCGGTGTCTGTTGGAAGGTCTGGGCTCAGGCTATTTGCGACAGAGCATCACTGTTTAAGGTAGCCTATGCAATTGGGGTGTTGCCGAGGGCCAAGCAGTTTGATCCTCATTTGGGGTTTCTGGGCAGCGCCATAGACAAGGTTTTTCTCCTGGGAGGCAGGCACAGTGCTTCATTGTGGCCCCAGAATTCCCAGTAGGGAGGGTTTGTGGGCCAGGAGTGTGAGGACGGAAGTCTGAAAACACAAGCTAGTGTGAGGAATGGAGCCAAGGGCAGAGCAGGCCCACTCTGCAGAGGCTGAATCAAAATCTCCTGCATCTGAAGTCAGGCTGAGGATCAGACGTTGGCTGAGGCTGGAGTATGTGTCCATGATGGCACCTTCATGAAGTGGGGGCCTCATGAGGCCAAGGAAGTTTTCCCACGCTGAGTTTGGAGGTTGCCCCAAACCACAAGGTTTCCTTCTGCGGGACATTCGAGTCCTGTTGCATGGCTCCAGGACATACCATATGGAAGGACTGGAGAGCAGGGTTCGAAGGATGGATCCCTGTACAGCATGCCTCGCATTCCCATTGGCTAGTAGCGACAAGATATGTTTGATCTGCTGCCTCTGGAACACGCGACCCAGGGGGCTGAGTTGAAATGGCCTCTCCTGAGGATGCGTCATAATGTGCGTTTGGGTCCATGGAGACCTTGGAATGTGCTGGTTGTTCAGTGGCCCTGCGGAACTCTCCTACCTGAAGTGTTTGATACATCCCAGGAAGAAAGCTGCCCATGTGGAGATGAGAGAGGTTTGGTTTGGTGCCTCAGAAAAGCCCCATGTGCTGGTCTACGAAAACAGTCCTCTTAGAACGGAAACATGGAAACCAAAGCTAAGGTTCAGATTAGGGCCTGGGGGCCTGTCCATTTCAACCTTCTGTCTCTGGGGACACTCTCTGAGAGTCTAAGTGGAGATAGTTGCTCCGCTGGTGTCAGAGAGCCCCTCTTAGTCCAGGGTGGCCTATACTATTGATGGCCTCAGGGACCTTGGAGCTTTTCCCTAACCTGTAGGGTTGTGGTCAATGGATTGGGCACACTTGCCTTGGAGAGGGCAGGCACAATCTTTCGCTGTTTGGTCCAGAGGCCCTAGCCTGGATGTTGTGTGGGTCCAGGCTGTGGGCACAGAAGTCTGAATACACAAACTCAGCTTATGATTGGCGCCTAGTGTATTGCAGGCCGGATGTACAGCCCGAGAGGGAGCTCCTGGGCCTCTGAAACAAGGGCGAGTGGGAGGCGTTCCTTCAGGCTTTTGTCTCTGGATGTTGTGTACGGGATAGCCGTGGATTGGAGCGGTGGCCTGAGGTACTGTGGACGAGTATCCCTCTCTGGGGATTTGTCCCAGCTCCCAAGAGTTTGGGGTCATTTTGTGGGAAGGGTGGAGTCGTGTTGTCTGGCTCATGGGTCTCTCCAAGAAAGGGATTCCAGAGCAGAGCTCCAGGTACGGGCGGGGCGACTGGAAAATTCAAACCGTGGTGAGGATTGGGTGCATAGGGGCTTGGCAAGCCCCATATGTGGGCTCTTGGTCCAGGCCCTGACAGGCCTTTCTTTGACATGGGGCTCATGCTGAGGGTCACAGTGTGAATTTGTGCCCAAGCAGCACTCAAGTTTGGGCGTGGCATCAGGGGCCATGAAGGTTTCTCCCACCCTGAAGGTGTGACTGCATGCCAAGAGCAAGCTTGACTGCCATGGGGAAGGAGGGGTTCTGTTTTGTGCTTGCTATACCCAGCTGTGTGGAGAATTGATATAATGTCTAGGTTCAAATATCGGAAAACCAAGGTTAGGATGAGGTGACGGCATAAGACCATGGCGTGTCCGAAGTGCTGTGTGTGCGGCCAGCTGTCTTTTTGTCTGTCTGGACGTCTGGCTTCTGGCTGTGTCAGGCAGAGCATGAGTGCCCAGAGCAGCCTATCCAGTTCGGGTACCGTCGAGGCCCGAGCAGGTTGATCCTCCTCTGGGTTTTCTGGAGAGCCCCACAGGGAAACGTTTTTCTTCCGTTGGGCAGACACTGGGCTGGGTTTTGTTTCCGGAGTTCCTAGTCCAGAAAGCTTGTTTGCCAGGAGTGTGAGGAAGGAAGTCTGAAAACACAAGCTAGCGTGAGGTTTGGGACCGAGGGCACGGCAGGCCCACTCTGCAGAGGCTGAATCGAGATCTCCTGCACTGAGGTCATGTCAACTATGAGACGTGCCTCAGGCTAGAGTTCTTGTCCAGCATGGCGTCTTCTTGAAGGGTGTGGGGGCTTCATGAGGCCAGAAAGTTTTGGCTACGATGGGATTTGTGAACTGCTCCAAAACTGAAGGTTACCTTCTGCACGGCAGTCGAGTCCTATTGGATGGTACCAAGAGGCCCCATATGGAAAGACTCGAGAGCAGGTGTCTAAGCATGGATGCCTGGGAACGCCACCTCATATTCCCACTCTTTAGTCAGGACAAGGCAGGCTCAATCTGCGGGCTCCTGGGTGAGCTACCCAGAGGGGAGAGTTGAAATGGACTCTCCTGAAGATGAGTCCTCCTGTGGCTTGGTGGCCTGGGAGACCTTGGAATGTGGAGGTGGCTCAGGGACTCTGCAGGATTCTCCAACATGAGGTGTTTGACACGGCTCCAACAAGGAAACTTCCCATGTGGAGACGAGAGGAGTTCTGTCCCGTGCCTCAGGAAAGCCCCATACCCTGTTCTTCGAACCACAGCCTCTGAGGAGTGACACCTGGAAACCAAAGCAAGAGTTGAGACTACGGCCTAAAGGCCTGTCCGGCTCAACCTTCTATCTCTGTTGACATCTGTGTGCATGCATTCATGGATGTAGCTGCTCAGCTTGTGTCCGAATGCCCCTGTGAGTCCAGTGAGGCTCCCAGTAGTGGGATGTCCTCGGAGGCCTTGAGGTTTCTCATATTCTGGAGGTGTGTGGCCAAAGGAATGGACACAGTTTGCCAGGAGAGAGCAGGCACGGTCCTGTGGTATGGCTCCAGAGGACCCAGCCTAGAGGCTGTGTTTGCCAGGGCTGTGGGGACAGATGTCTGAAAAAGCAAACTTGGCTCAGCTAGGGGCCAATGTAATGGCAGGCCTGATCTCTAGTCCGTGAGGGGAGATCCTCTGGAAATCAAAGTAGGCAAGTGGGAGGCAGTCACTCAGGATTTTGTCTCTGGGTGTTGCGTTTACAGTGTCCGGTCAGGGTAGGGGTTGTCTCAGAGGCCGAGGAAGAGCCTTCCTCTCGGGGGATTGTCCAAGCTCCCAAGTGTTTGTGTTCATTCTGTGGGAATGAAGAGTACTGTTTTCTGCCACAGGGGACCCCCCAGGAGAGGGACTCTAGAGCACAGCAGTGGGTTCCCTCAACTGGAATACACACCATCTAGTTAGTCCTGGGTGCCTATGGGCATGGCAAGCCACATATGCGGGCTCTTGGTCCAGTCACTGAGAGGCGTTACTTGAATAAGGTACTCACGCTGAGGGTCACAATGTGTGTTTGTGCCCAAGGCGGCCCTCACGCTTGGGCGTGGCCTCATGGGCCATGCCGTTTTCCCCTACACCGAAGGTTTGACTCACTGCCAGCAGCAAGGTTTCTTGCCATGGGGAAGGAGGGGTTCTGACTTGTGCATCAGGTTCCCCCCTGTGCAGGGATTGGAGATAAGGTCTAGGTTCCGATGACTGAAAACCCAGGTTGGGAATGGATGGTGGCCTAAGGCAGTGGCGGGTCCAATGTGCTGGGTGTGCAGCCAGCTGTGTCGGTGTCTGTTGGAAGGTCTGGGCTCAGGCTATTTGCGACAGAGCATCACTGTTTAAGGTAGCCTATGCAATTGGGGTGTTGCCGAGGGCCAAGCAGTTTGATCCTCATTTGGGGTTTCTGGGCAGCGCCATAGACAAGGTTTTTCTCCTGGGAGGCAGGCACAGTGCTTCATTGTGGCCCCAGAATTCCCAGTAGGGAGGGTTTGTGGGCCAGGAGTGTGAGGACGGAAGTCTGAAAACACAAGCTAGTGTGAGGAATGGAGCCAAGGGCAGAGCAGGCCCACTCTGCAGAGGCTGAATCAAAATCTCCTGCATCTGAAGTCAGGCTGAGGATCAGACGTTGGCTGAGGCTGGAGTATGTGTCCATGATGGCACCTTCATGAAGTGGGGGCCTCATGAGGCCAAGGAAGTTTTCCCACGCTGAGTTTGGAGGTTGCCCCAAACCACAAGGTTTCCTTCTGCGGGACATTCGAGTCCAGTTGCATGGCTCCAGGACATACCATATGGAAGGACTGGAGAGCAGGGTTCGAAGGATGGATCCCTGTACAGCATGCCTCGCATTCCCATTGGCTAGTAGCGACAAGATATGTTTGATCTGCTGCCTCTGGAACACGCGACCCAGGGGGCTGAGTTGAAATGGCCTCTCCTGAGGATGCGTCATAATGTGCGTTTGGGTCCATGGAGACCTTGGAATGTGCTGGTTGTTCAGTGGCCCTGCGGAACTCTCCTACCTGAAGTGTTTGATACATCCCAGGAAGAAAGCTGCCCATGTGGAGATGAGAGAGGTTTGGTTTGGTGCCTCAGAAAAGCCCCATGTGCTGGTCTACGAAAACAGTCCTCTTAGAACGGAAACATGGAAACCAAAGCTAAGGTTCAGATTAGGGCCTGGGGGCCTGTCCATTTCAACCTTCTGTCTCTGGGGACACTCTCTGAGAGTCTAAGTGGAGATAGTTGCTCCGCTGGTGTCAGAGAGCCCCTCTTAGTCCAGGGTGGCCTATACTATTGATGGCCTCAGGGACCTTGGAGCTTTTCCCTAACCTGTAGGGTTGTGGTCAATGGATTGGGCACACTTGCCTTGGAGAGGGCAGGCACAATCTTTCGCTGTTTGGTCCAGAGGCCCTAGCCTGGATGTTGTGTGGGTCCAGGCTGTGGGCACAGAAGTCTGAATACACAAACTCAGCTTATGATTGGCGCCTAGTGTATTGCAGGCCGGATGTACAGCCCGAGAGGGAGCTCCTGGGCCTCTGAAACAAGGGCGAGTGGGAGGCGTTCCTTCAGGCTTTTGTCTCTGGATGTTGTGTACGGGATAGCCGTGGATTGGAGCGGTGGCCTGAGGTACTGTGGACGAGTATCCCTCTCTGGGGATTTGTCCCAGCTCCCAAGAGTTTGGGGTCATTTTGTGGGAAGGGTGGAGTCGTGTTGTCTGGCTCATGGGTCTCTCCAAGAAAGGGATTCCAGAGCAGAGCTCCAGGTACGGGCGGGGCGACTGGAAAATTCAAACCGTGGTGAGGATTGGGTGCATAGGGGCTTGGCAAGCCCCATATGTGGGCTCTTGGTCCAGGCCCTGACAGGCCTTTCTTTGACATGGGGCTCATGCTGAGGGTCACAGTGTGAATTTGTGCCCAAGCAGCACTCAAGTTTGGGCGTGGCATCAGGGGCCATGAAGGTTTCTCCCACCCTGAAGGTGTGACTGCATGCCAAGAGCAAGCTTGACTGCCATGGGGAAGGAGGGGTTCTGTTTTGTGCTTGCTATACCTAGCTGTGTGGAGAATTGATATAATGTCTAGGTTCAAATATCGGAAAACCAAGGTTAGGATGAGGTGACGGCCTAAGACCATGGCGTGTCCGAAGTGCTGTGTGTGCGGCCAGCTGTCTTTTTGTCTGTCTGGACGTCTGGCTTCTGGCTGTGTCAGGCAGAGCATGAGTGCCCAGAGCAGCCTATCCAGTTCGGGTACCGTCGAGGCCCGAGCAGGTTGATCCTCCTCTGGGTTTTCTGGAGAGCCCCACAGGGAAACGTTTTTCTTCCGTTGGGCAGACACTGGGCTGGGTTTTGTTTCCGGAGTTCCTAGTCCAGAAAGCTTGTTTGCCAGGAGTGTGAGGAAGGAAGTCTGAAAACACAAGCTAGCGTGAGGTTTGGGACCGAGGGCACGGCAGGCCCACTCTGCAGAGGCTGAATCGAGATCTCCTGCACTGAGGTCATGTCAACTATGAGACGTGCCTCAGGCTAGAGTTCTTGTCCAGCATGGCGTCTTCTTCAAGGGTGTGGGGGCTTCATGAGGCCAGAAAGTTTTGGCTACGATGGGATTTGTGAACTGCTCCAAAACTGAAGGTTACCTTCTGCACGGCAGTCGAGTCCTATTGGATGGTACCAAGAGGCCCCATATGGAAAGACTCGAGAGCAGGTGTCTAAGCATGGATGCCTGGGAACGCCACCTCATATTCCCACTCTTTAGTGAGGACAAGGCAGGCTCAATCTGCGTGCTCCTGGGTGAGCTACCCAGAGTGGAGAGTTGAAATGGACTCTCCTGAAGATGAGTCCTCCTGTGGCTTGGTGGCCTGGGAGACCTTGGAATGTGGAGGTGGCTCAGGGACTCTGCAGGATTCTCCAACATGAGGTGTTTGACACGGCTCCAACAAGGAAACTTCCCATGTGGAGACGAGAGGAGTTCTGTCCCGTGCCTCAGGAAAGCCCCATACCCTGTTCTTCGAACCACAGCCTCTGAGGAGTGACACCTGGAAACCAAAGCAAGAGTTGAGACTACGGCCTAAAGGCCTGTCCGGCTCAACCTTCTATCTCTGTTGACATCTGTGTGCATGCATTCATGGATGTAGCTGCTCAGCTTGTGTCCGAATGCCCCTGTGAGTCCAGTGAGGCTCCCAGTAGTGGGATGTCCTCGGAGGCCTTGAGGTTTCTCATATTCTGGAGGTGTGTGGCCAAAGGAATGGACACAGTTTGCCAGGAGAGAGCAGGCACGGTCCTGTGGTATGGCTCCAGAGGACCCAGCCTAGAGGCTGTGTTTGCCAGGGCTGTGGGGACAGATGTCTGAAAAAGCAAACTTGGCTCAGCTAGGGGCCAATGTAATGGCAGGCCTGATCTCTAGTCCGTGAGGGGAGATCCTCTGGAAATCAAAGTAGGGCAAGTGGGAGGCAGTCACTCAGGATTTTGTCTCTGGGTGTTGCGTTTACAGTGTCCGGTCAGGGTAGGGGTTGTCTCAGAGGCCGAGGAAGAGCCTTCCTCTCGGGGGATTGTCCAAGCTCCCAAGTGTTTGTGTTCATTCTGTGGGAATGAAGAGTACTGTTTTCTGCCACAGGGGACCCCCCAGGAGAGGGACTCTAGAGCACAGCAGTGGGTTCCCTCAACTGGAATACACACCATCTAGTTAGTCCTGGGTGCCTATGGGCATGGCAAGCCACATATGCGGGCTCTTGGTCCAGTCACTGAGAGGCGTTACTTGAATAAGGTACTCACGCTGAGGGTCACAATGTGTGTTTGTGCCCAAGGCGGCCCTCACGCTTGGGCGTGGCCTCATGGGCCATGCCGTTTTCCCCTACACCGAAGGTTTGACTCACTGCCAGCAGCAAGGTTTCTTGCCATGGGGAAGGAGGGGTTCTGACTTGTGCATCAGGTTCCCCCCTGTGCAGGGATTGGAGATAAGGTCTAGGTTCCGATGACTGAAAACCCAGGTTGGGAATGGATGGTGGCCTAAGGCAGTGGCGGGTCCAATGTGCTGGGTGTGCAGCCAGCTGTGTCGGTGTCTGTTGGAAGGTCTGGGCTCAGGCTATTTGCGACAGAGCATCACTGTTTAAGGTAGCCTATGCAATTGGGGTGTTGCCGAGGGCCAAGCAGTTTGATCCTCATTTGGGGTTTCTGGGCAGCGCCATAGACAAGGTTTTTCTCCTGGGAGGCAGGCACAGTGCTTCATTGTGGCCCCAGAATTCCCAGTAGGGAGGGTTTGTGGGCCAGGAGTGTGAGGACGGAAGTCTGAAAACACAAGCTAGTGTGAGGAATGGAGCCAAGGGCAGAGCAGGCCCACTCTGCAGAGGCTGAATCAAAATCTCCTGCATCTGAAGTCAGGCTGAGGATCAGACGTTGGCTGAGGCTGGAGTATGTGTCCATGATGGCACCTTCATGAAGTGGGGGCCTCATGAGGCCAAGGAAGTTTTCCCACGCTGAGTTTGGAGGTTGCCCCAAACCACAAGGTTTCCTTCTGCGGGACATTCGAGTCCTGTTGCATGGCTCCAGGACATACCATATGGAAGGACTGGAGAGCAGGGTTCGAAGGATGGATCCCTGTACAGCATGCCTCGCATTCCCATTGGCTAGTAGCGACAAGATATGTTTGATCTGCTGCCTCTGGAACACGCGACCCAGGGGGCTGAGTTGAAATGGCCTCTCCTGAGGATGCGTCATAATGTGCGTTTGGGTCCATGGAGACCTTGGAATGTGCTGGTTGTTCAGTGGCCCTGCGGAACTCTCCTACCTGAAGTGTTTGATACATCCCAGGAAGAAAGCTGCCCATGTGGAGATGACAGAGGTTTGGTTTGGTGCCTCAGAAAAGCCCCATGTGCTGGTCTACGAAAACAGTCCTCTTAGAACGGAAACATGGAAACCAAAGCTAAGGTTCAGATTAGGGCCTGGGGGCCTGTCCATTTCAACCTTCTGTCTCTGGGGACACTCTCTGAGAGTCTAAGTGGAGATAGTTGCTCCGCTGGTGTCAGAGAGCCCCTCTTAGTCCAGGGTGGCCTATACTATTGATGGCCTCAGGGACCTTGGAGCTTTTCCCTAACCTGTAGGGTTGTGGTCAATGGATTGGGCACACTTGCCTTGGAGAGGGCAGGCACAATCTTTCGCTGTTTGGTCCAGAGGCCCTAGCCTGGATGTTGTGTGGGTCCAGGCTGTGGGCACAGAAGTCTGAATACACAAACTCAGCTTATGAGTGGCGCCTAGTGTATTGCAGGCCGGATGTACAGCCCGAGAGGGAGCTCCTGGGCCTCTGAAACAAGGGCGAGTGGGAGGCGTTCCTTCAGGCTTTTGTCTCTGGATGTTGTGTACGGGATAGCCGTGGATTGGAGCGGTGGCCTGAGGTACTGTGGACGAGTATCCCTCTCTGGGGATTTGTCCCAGCTCCCAAGAGTTTGGGGTCATTTTGTGGGAAGGGTGGAGTCGTGTTGTCTGGCTCATGGGTCTCTCCAAGAAAGGGATTCCAGAGCAGAGCTCCAGGTACGGGCGGGGCGACTGGAAAATTCAAACCGTGGTGAGGATTGGGTGCATAGGGGCTTGGCAAGCCCCATATGTGGGCTCTTGGTCCAGGCCCTGACAGGCCTTTCTTTGACATGGGGCTCATGCTGAGGGTCACAGTGTGAATTTGTGCCCAAGCAGCACTCAAGTTTGGGCGTGGCATCAGGGGCCATGAAGGTTTCTCCCACCCTGAAGGTGTGACTGCATGCCAAGAGCAAGCTTGACTGCCATGGGGAAGGAGGGGTTCTGTTTTGTGCTTGCTATACCTAGCTGTGTGGAGAATTGATATAATGTCTAGGTTCAAATATCGAAAAACCAAGGTTAGGATGAGGTGACGGCCTAAGACCATGGCGTGTCCGAAGTGCTGTGTGTGCGGCCAGCTGTCTTTTTGTCTGTCTGGACGTCTGGCTTCTGGCTGTGTCAGGCAGAGCATGAGTGCCCAGAGCAGCCTATCCAGTTCGGGTACCGTCGAGGCCCGAGCAGGTTGATCCTCATCTGGGTTTTCTGGAGAGCCCCACAGGGAAACGTTTTTCTTCTGTTGGGCAGACACTGGGCTGGGTTTTGTTTCCGGAGTTCCTAGTCCAGAGGGCTTGTTTGCCAGGAGTGTGAGGAAGGAAGTCTGAAAACACAAGCTAGCGTGAGGTTTGGGACCGAGGGCATGGCAGGCCCACTCTGCAGAGGCTGAATCGAGATCTCCTGCACTGAGGTCATGTCAACTATGAGACGTGCCTCAGGCTAGAGTTCTTGTCCAGCATGGCGTCTTCTTGAAGGGTGTGGGGGCTTCATGAGGCCAGAAAGTTTTGGCTACGATGGGATTTGTGAACTGCTCCAAAACTGAAGGTTACCTTCTGCACGGCAGTCGAGTCCTATTGGATGGTACCAAGAGGCCCCATATGGAAAGACTCGAGAGCAGGTGTCTAAGCATGGATGCCTGGGAACGCCACCTCATATTCACACTCTTTAGTCAGGACAAGGCAGGCTCAATCTGCGGGCTCCTGGGTGAGCTACCCAGAGGGGAGAGTTGAAATGGACTCTCCTGAAGATGAGTCCTCCTGTGGCTTGGTGGCCTGGGAGACCTTGGAATGTGGAGGTGGCTCAGGGACTCTGCAGGATTCTCCAACATGAGGTGTTTGACACGGCTCCAACAAGGAAACTTCCCATGTGGAGACGAGAGGAGTTCTGTCCCGTGCCTCAGGAAAGCCCCATACCCTGTTCTTCGAACCAAAGCCTCTGAGGAGTGACACCTGGAAACCAAAGCAAGAGTTGAGACTACGGCCTAAAGGCCTGTCCGGCTCAACCTTCTATCTCTGTTGACATCTGTGTGCATGCATTCATGGATGTAGCTGCTCAGCTTGTGTCCGAATGCCCCTGTGAGTCCAGTGAGGCTCCCAGTAGTGGGATGTCCTCGGAGGCCTTGAGGTTTCTCATATTCTGGAGGTGTGTGGCCAAAGGAATGGACACAGTTTCCCAGGAGAGAGCAGGCACGGTCCTGTGGTATGGCTCCAGAGGACCCAGCCTAGAGGCTGTGTTTGCCAGGGCTGTGGGGACAGATGTCTGAAAAAGCAAACTTGGCTCAGCTAGGGGCCAATGTAATGGCAGGCCTGATCTCTAGTCCGTGAGGGGAGATCCTCTGGAAATCAAAGTAGGGCAAGTGGGAGGCAGTCACTCAGGATTTTGTCTCTGGGTGTTGCGTTTACAGTGTCCGGTCAGGGTAGGGGTTGTCTCAGAGGCCGAGGAAGAGCCTTCCTCTCGGGGGATTGTCCAAGCTCCCAAGTGTTTGTGTTCATTCTGTGGGAATGAAGAGTACTGTTTTCTGCCACAGGGGACCCCCCAGGAGAGGGACTCTAGAGCACAGCAGTGGGTTCCCTCAACTGGAATACACACCATCTAGTTAGTCCTGGGTGCCTATGGGCATGGCAAGCCACATATGCGGGCTCTTGGTCCAGTCACTGAGAGGCGTTACTTGAATAAGGTACTCACGCTGAGGGTCACAATGTGTGTTTGTGCCCAAGGCGGCCCTCACGCTTGGGCGTGGCCTCATGGGCCATGCCGTTTTCCCCTACACCGAAGGTTTGACTCACTGCCAGCAGCAAGGTTTCTTGCCATGGGGAAGGAGGGGTTCTGACTTGTGCATCAGGTTCCCCCCTGTGCAGGGATTGGAGATAAGGTCTAGGTTCCGATGACTGAAAACCCAGGTTGGGAATGGATGGTGGCCTAAGGCAGTGGCGGGTCCAATGTGCTGGGTGTGCAGCCAGCTGTGTCGGTGTCTGTTGGAAGGTCTGGGCTCAGGCTATTTGCGACAGAGCATCACTGTTTAAGGTAGCCTATGCAATTGGGGTGTTGCCGAGGGCCAAGCAGTTTGATCCTCATTTGGGGTTTCTGGGCAGCGCCATAGACAAGGTTTTTCTCCTGGGAGGCAGGCACAGTGCTTCATTGTGGCCCCAGAATTCCCAGTAGGGAGGGTTTGTGGGCCAGGAGTGTGAGGACGGAAGTCTGAAAACACAAGCTAGTGTGAGGAATGGAGCCAAGGGCAGAGCAGGCCCACTCTGCAGAGGCTGAATCAAAATCTCCTGCATCTGAAGTCAGGCTGAGGATCAGACGTTGGCTGAGGCTGGAGTATGTGTCCATGATGGCACCTTCATGAAGTGGGGGCCTCATGAGGCCAAGGAAGTTTTCCCACGCTGAGTTTGGAGGTTGCCCCAAACCACAAGGTTTCCTTCTGCGGGACATTCGAGTCCTGTTGCATGGCTCCAGGACATACCATATGGAAGGACTGGAGAGCAGGGTTCGAAGGATGGATCCCTGTACAGCATGCCTCGCATTCCCATTGGCTAGTAGCGACAAGATATGTTTGATCTGCTGCCTCTGGAACACGCGACCCAGGGGGCAGAGTTGAAATGGCCTCTCCTGAGGATGCGTCATAATGTGCGTTTGGGTCCATGGAGACCTTGGAATGTGCTGGTTGTTCAGTGGCCCTGCGGAACTCTCCTACCTGAAGTGTTTGATACATCCCAGTAAGAAAGCTGCCCATGTGGAGATGAGAGAGGTTTGGTTTGGTGCCTCAGAAAAGCCCCATGTGCTGGTCTACGAAAACAGTCCTCTTAGAACGGAAACATGGAAACCAAAGCTAAGGTTCAGATTAGGGCCTGGGGGCCTGTCCATTTCAACCTTCTGTCTCTGGGGACACTCTCTGAGAGTCTAAGTGGAGATAGTTGCTCCGCTGGTGTCAGAGAGCCCCTCTTAGTCCAGGGTGGCCTATACTATTGATGGCCTCAGGGACCTTGGAGCTTTTCCCTAACCTGTAGGGTTGTGGTCAATGGATTGGGCACACTTGCCTTGGAGAGGGCAGGCACAATCTTTCGCTGTTTGGTCCAGAGGCCCTAGCCTGGATGTTGTGTGGGTCCAGGCTGTGGGCACAGAAGTCTGAATACACAAACTCAGCTTATGAGTGGCGCCTAGTGTATTGCAGGCCGGATGTACAGCCCGAGAGGGAGCTCCTGGGCCTCTGAAACAAGGGCGAGTGGGAGGCGTTCCTTCAGGCTTTTGTCTCTGGATGTTGTGTACGGGATAGCCGTGGATTGGAGCGGTGGCCTGAGGTACTGTGGACGAGTATCCCTCTCTGGGGATTTGTCCCAGCTCCCAAGAGTTTGGGGTCATTTTGTGGGAAGGGTGGAGTCGTGTTGTCTGGCTCATGGGTCTCTCCAAGAAAGGGATTCCAGAGCAGAGCTCCAGGTACGGGCGGGGCGACTGGAAAATTCAAACCGTGGTGAGGATTGGGTGCATAGGGGCTTGGCAAGCCACATATGTGGGCTCTTGGTCCAGGCCCTGACAGGCCTTTCTTTGACATGGGGCTCATGCTGAGGGTCACAGTGTGAATTTGTGCCCAAGCAGCACTCAAGTTTGGGCGTGGCATCAGGGGCCATGAAGGTTTCTCCCACCCTGAAGGTGTGACTGCATGCCAAGAGCAAGCTTGACTGCCATGGGGAAGGAGGGGTTCTGTTTTGTGCTTGCTATACCTAGCTGTGTGGAGAATTGATATAATGTCTAGGTTCAAATATCGGAAAACCAAGGTTAGGATGAGGTGACGGCCTAAGACCATGGCGTGTCCGAAGTGCTGTGTGTGCGGCCAGCTGTCTTTTTGTCTGTCTGGACGTCTGGCTTCTGGCTGTGTCAGGCAGAGCATGAGTGCCCAGAGCAGCCTATCCAGTTCGGGTACCGTCGAGGCCCGAGCAGGTTGATCCTCATCTGGGTTTTCTGGAGAGCCCCACAGGGAAACGTTTTTCTTCTGTTGGGCAGACACTGGGCTGGGTTTTGTTTCCGGAGTTCCTAGTCCAGAGGGCTTGTTTGCCAGGAGTGTGAGGAAGGAAGTCTGAAAACACAAGCTAGCGTGAGGTTTGGGACCGAGGGCATGGCTGGCCCACTCTGCAGAGGCTGAATCGAGATCTCCTGCACTGAGGTCATGTCAACTATGAGACGTGCCTCAGGCTAGAGTTCTTGTCCAGCATGGCGTCTTCTTGAAGGGTGTGGGGGCTTCATGAGGCCAGAAAGTTTTGGCTACGATGGGATTTGTGAACTGCTCCAAAACTGAAGGTTACCTTCTGCACGGCAGTCGAGTCCTATTGGATGGTACCAAGAGGCCCCATATGGAAAGACTCGAGAGCAGGTGTCTAAGCATGGATGCCTGGGAACGCCACCTCATATTCACACTCTTTAGTCAGGACAAGGCAGGCTCAATCTGCGGGCTCCTGGGTGAGCTACCCAGAGGGGAGAGTTGAAATGGACTCTCCTGAAGATGAGTCCTACTGTGGCTTGGTGGCCTGGGAGACCTTGGAATGTGGAGGTGGCTCAGGGACTCTGCAGGATTCTCCAACATGAGGTGTTTGACACGGCTCCAACAAGGAAACTTCCCATGTGGAGACGAGAGGAGTTCTGTCCCGTGCCTCAGGAAAGCCCCATACCCTGTTCTTCGAACCAAAGCCTCTAAGGAGTGACACCTGGAAACCAAAGCAAGAGTTGAGACTACGGCCTAAAGGCCTGTCCGGCTCAACCTTCTATCTCTGTTGACATCTGTGTGCATGCATTCATGGATGTAGCTGCTCAGCTTGTGTCCGAATGCCCCTGTGAGTCCAGTGAGGCTCCCAGTAGTGGGATGTCCTCGGAGGCCTTGAGGTTTCTCATATTCTGGAGGTGTGTGGCCAAAGGAATGGACACAGTTTCCCAGGAGAGAGCAGGCACGGTCCTGTGGTATGGCTCCAGAGGACCCAGCCTAGAGGCTGTGTTTGCCAGGGCTGTGGGGACAGATGTCTGAAAAAGCAAACTTGGCTCAGCTAGGGGCCAATGTAATGGCAGGCCTGATCTCTAGTCCGTGAGGGGAGATCCTCTGGAAATCAAAGTAGGGCAAGTGGGAGGCAGTCACTCAGGATTTTGTCTCTGGGTGTTGCGTTTACAGTGTCCGGTCAGGGTAGGGGTTGTCTCAGAGGCCGAGGAAGAGCCTTCCTCTCGGGGGATTGTCCAAGCTCCCAAGTGTTTGTGTTCATTCTGTGGGAATGAAGAGTACTGTTTTCTGCCACAGGGGACCCCCCAGGAGAGGGACTCTAGAGCACAGCAGTGGGTTCCCTCAACTGGAATACACACCATCTAGTTAGTCCTGGGTGCCTATGGGCATGGCAAGCCACATATGCGGGCTCTTGGTCCAGTCACTGAGAGGCGTTACTTGAATAAGGTACTCACGCTGAGGGTCACAATGTGTGTTTGTGCCCAAGGCGGCCCTCACGCTTGGGCGTGGCCTCATGGGCCATGCCGTTTTCCCCTACACCGAAGGTTTGACTCACTGCCAGCAGCAAGGTTTCTTGCCATGGGGAAGGAGGGGTTCTGACTTGTGCATCAGGTTCCCCCCTGTGCAGGGATTGGAGATAAGGTCTAGGTTCCGATGACTGAAAACCCAGGTTGGGAATGGATGGTGGCCTAAGGCAGTGGCGGGTCCAATGTGCTGGGTGTGCAGCCAGCTGTGTCGGTGTCTGTTGGAAGGTCTGGGCTCAGGCTATTTGCGACAGAGCATCACTGTTTAAGGTAGCCTATGCAATTGGGGTGTTGCCGAGGGCCAAGCAGTTTGATCCTCATTTGGGGTTTCTGGGCAGCGCCATAGACAAGGTTTTTCTCCTGGGAGGCAGGCACAGTGCTTCATTGTGGCCCCAGAATTCCCAGTAGGGAGGGTTTGTGGGCCAGGAGTGTGAGGACGGAAGTCTGAAAACACAAGCTAGTGTGAGGAATGGAGCCAAGGGCAGAGCAGGCCCACTCTGCAGAGGCTGAATCAAAATCTCCTGCATCTGAAGTCAGGCTGAGGATCAGACGTTGGCTGAGGCTGGAGTATGTGTCCATGATGGCACCTTCATGAAGTGGGGGCCTCATGAGGCCAAGGAAGTTTTCCCACGCTGAGTTTGGAGGTTGCCCCAAACCACAAGGTTTCCTTCTGCGGGACATTCGAGTCCTGTTGCATGGCTCCAGGACATACCATATGGAAGGACTGGAGAGCAGGGTTCGAAGGATGGATCCCTGTACAGCATGCCTCGCATTCCCATTGGCTAGTAGCGACAAGATATGTTTGATCTGCTGCCTCAGGAACACGCGACCCAGGGGGCTGAGTTGAAATGGCCTCTCCTGAGGATGCGTCATAATGTGCGTTTGGGTCCATGGAGACCTTGGAATGTGCTGGTTGTTCAGTGGCCCTGCGGAACTCTCCTACCTGAAGTGTTTGATACATCCCAGGAAGAAAGCTGCCCATGTGGAGATGAGAGAGGTTTGGTTTGGTGCCTCAGAAAAGCCCCATGTGCTGGTCTACGAAAACAGTCCTCTTAGAACGGAAACATGGAAACCAAAGCTAAGGTTCAGATTAGGGCCTGGGGGCCTGTCCATTTCAACCTTCTGTCTCTGGGGACACTCTCTGAGAGTCTAAGTGGAGATAGTTGCTCCGCTGGTGTCAGAGAGCCCCTCTTAGTCCAGGGTGGCCTATACTATTGATGGCCTCAGGGACCTTGGAGCTTTTCCCTAACCTGTAGGGTTGTGGTCAATGGATTGGGCACAC
>NW_028134311.1:0-66000 GCF_964662115.1 Mustela nivalis | reverse complement strand
CGAGTCTTTCCATATGGGGCCTCTTGGAACCATCCAATAGGACTCGACTGTCGTGCAGAAGGTAACCTTCAGTTTTGGAGCAGTTCACAAATCCCATCGTAGGCAAAACTTTCTGGCCTCATGAAGACCCCACACCCTTCAGGAAGAGGCCATGCTGGACAAGAACTCTAGCCTGAGGCACGTCTCATAGTTGACATGACCTCAGTGCAGGAGATCCCGATTCAGCCTCTGCAGAGTGGGCATGCCGTGACCTCGGTCCCAAACCTCACGCTAGCTTGTGTTTTCAGACTTCCTTCCTCACACTCCTGGCAAACAAGCCCTCCGGACTAGGAACTCCGGAACCAAAACCCAGCCCGGTGTCTGCCCAACGCAAGAAAAACGTTTCCCTGTGGGGCTCTCCAGAAAACCCAGATGAGGATCAACCTGCTCGGGCCTCGACGGTACCCGAACTGGATAGGCTGCTCTGGGCACTCATGCTCTGCCTGACACAGCCTGAAGCCAGACGTCCAGACAGACAAGGAGACAGCTGGCCGCACACCCAGCACTTTGGACACGCCAAGGTCTTATGCCGTCACCTCATCCTAACCTTGGTTTTCACATATCTGAACCTAGACATTATATCAATTCTCCACACAGCTGGGTATAGCAAGCACAAAACAGAACTCCTCCTTCCCCATGGCTGTCAAGCTTGCTCTTGGCATGGAGTCACACCTTCAGGGTGGGAGAAACCTTCATGGCCCCTGATGCCACGCCCAAACTTGAGTGCTGCTTGGGCACAAATTCACACTGTGACCCTCAGCATGAGCCCCATGTCAAAGAAAGGCCTGTCAGGGCCTGGACCAAGAGCCCACATATGGGGCTTGCCAAGCCCCTATGCACCCAATCCTCACCACGGTTTGAATTTTCCTGTCGCCCCGCCCGTACCTGGAGCTCTGCTCTGGAATCCCTTTCTTGGAGAGACCCATGAGCCAGACAACACGACTCCACCCTTCCCACAAAATGACCCCAAACTCTTGGGAGCTGGGACAAATCCCCAGAGAGGGATACTCGTCCACAGTACCTGAGGCCACCGCTCCAATCCACGGCTATCCCGGACACAACATCCAGAGACAAAAGCCTGAAGGAACGCCTCCCACTCGCCCTTGTTTCAGAGGCCCAGGAGCTCCCTCTCGGGCTGTACATCCGGCCTGCCATACCCTAGGCGCCACTCATAAGCTGAGTTTGTGTATTCAGACTTCTGTGCCCACAGCCTGGACCCACACACCTCCAGGCTAGGGCCTCTAGGGCCACAGCGAAAGATTGTGCCTGCCCTCTCCAAGGAAAGTGTGCCCAATCCATTGACCACAACACTACAGGTTAGGGAAAAGCTCCAAGGCCCCTGAGGCCATCAATAGGGTAGGCCCCCCTGGACTAAGAGGGGCTCTCTGACACCAGCGGAGCAACTATCTCCACTTAGACTCTCAGACAGTGTCCCCAGAGACAGAAGGTTGAAATGGACAGGCCCCCAGGCCCTAATCTGAACCTTAGCTTTGGTTTCCATGTTTCCGTTCTCAGAGGACTGTTTTCGTAGACCAGCACATGGGGCTTTTCTGAGGCACCAAACCAAACCTCTCTCATCTCCACATGGGCAGCTTTCTTACTGGGATGTATCAAACACTTCAGGTAGGAGAGTTCCGCAGGGCCACTGAACAACCAGCACATTCCAAGGTCTCCATGGACCCAAACGCACATTATGACGCATCCTCAGGAGAGGCCATTTCAACTCAGCCCCCTGGGTCGCGTGTTCCAGAGGCAGCAGATCAAACATATCTTGTCGCTAATAGCCAATGGGAATGCGAGGCATGCTGTACAGGGATCCATCCTTCGAACGCTGCTCTCCAGTCCTTCCATATGGTATGTCCTGGAGCCATGCAACAGGACTCGAATGTCCCGCAGAAGGAAACCTTGTGGTTTGGGGCAACCTCCAAACTCAGCGTGGGAAAACTTCCTTGGCCTCATGAGGCCCCCACTTCATGAAGGTGCCATCATGGACACATACTCCAGCCTCAGCCAACGTCTGATCCTCAGCCTGACTTCAGATGCAGGAGATTTTGATTCAGCCTCTGCAGAGTGGGCCTGCTCTGCCCTTGGTTCCAATCCTCACACTAGCTTGTGTTTTCAGACTTCCGTCCTCACACTCCTGGCCCACAAACCCTCCCTACTGGGAATTCTGGGGCCACAATGAAGCACTGTGCCTGCCTCCCAAGAGAAAAACATTGTCTATGGCGCTGCCCAGAAACCCCAAATGAGGATCAAACTGCTTGGCCCTCGGCAACACCCCAATTGCATAGGCTACCTTAAACAGTGATGCTCTGTCGCAAATAGCCTGAGCCCAGACCTTCCAACAGACACCGACACAGCTGGCTGCACACCCAGCACATTGGACCCGCCACTGCCTTAGGCCACCATCCATTCCCAACCTGGGTTTTCAGTCATCGGAACCTAGACCTTATCTCCAATCCCTGCACAGGGGGGAACTTGATGCACAAGTCAGAACCCCTCCTTCCCCCTGGCAAGAAACCTTGCTGCTGGCAGTGAGTCAAACCTTCAGTGTAGGAGAAAACGGCATGGCCCATGAGGCCACGCCCAAGCGTGAGGGCCGCCTTGGGCACAAACACACATTGTGACCCTCAGCGTGAGTACCTTATTCAAGTAACGCCTCTCAGTGACTGGACCAAGAGCCCGCATATGTGGCTTGCCATGCCCATAGGCACCCAGGACTAACTAGATGGTGTGTATTCCAGTTGAGGGAACCCACTGCTGTGCTCTAGAGTCCCTCTCCTGGGGGGTCCCCTGTGGCAGAAAACAGTACTCTTCATTCCCACAGAATGAACACAAACACTTGGGAGCTTGGACAATCCCCTGAGAGGAAGGCTCTTCCTCGGCCTCTGAGACAACCCCTACCCTGACCGGACACTGTAAACGCAACACCCAGAGACAAAATCCTGAGTGACTGCCTCCCACTTGCCCTACTTTGATTTCCAGAGGATCTCCCCTCACGGACTAGAGATCAGGCCTGCCATTACATTGGCCCCTAGCTGAGCCAAGTTTGCTTTTTCAGACATCTGTCCCCACAGCCCTGGCAAACAGAGCCTCTAGGCTCGGTCCTCTGGAGCCATACCACAGGACCGTGCCTGCTCTCTCCTGGGAAACTGTGTCCATTCCTTTGGCCACACACCTCCAGAATATGAGAAACCTCAAGGCCTCTGAGGACATCCCACTACTGGGAGCCTCACTGGACTCACAGGGGCATTCGGACACAAGCTGAGCAGCTACATCCATGAATGCATGCACACAGATGACAACAGAGATAGAAGGTTGAGCCGGACAGGCCTTTAGGCCGTAGACTCAACTCTTGCTTTGGTTTCCAGGTGTCACTCCTCAGAGGCTTTGGTTCGAAGAACAGGGTATGGGGCTTTCCTGAGGCACGGAACAGAACCCCTCTCGTCTCCACATGGGAAGTTTCCTTGTTGGAGCCGTGTCAAACACCTCATGTTGGAGAATCCTGCAGAGTCCCTGAGCCACCTCCACATTCCAAGGTCTCCCAGGCCACCAAGCCACAGTAGGACTCATCTTCAGGAGAGTCCATTTCAACTCTCCCCTCTGGGTAGCTCACCCAGGAGCCCGCAGATTGAGCCTGCCTTGTCCTGACTAAAGAGTGGGAATATGAGGTGGCGTTCCCAGGCATCCATGCTTAGACACCTGCTATCGAGTCTTTCCATATGGGGCCTCTTGGAACCATCCAATAGGACTCGACTGTCGTGCAGAAGGTAACCTTCAGTTTTGGAGCAGTTCACAAATCCCATCGTAGGCAAAACTTTCTGGCCTCATGAAGACCCCACACCCTTCAGGAAGAGGCCATGCTGGACAAGAACTCTAGCCTGAGGCACGTCTCATAGTTGACATGACCTCAGTGCAGGAGATCCCGATTCAGCCTCTGCAGAGTGGGCATGCCGTGACCTCGGTCCCAAACCTCACGCTAGCTTGTGTTTTCAGACTTCCTTCCTCACACTCCTGGCAAACAAGCCCTCCGGACTAGGAACTCCGGAACCAAAACCCAGCCCGGTGTCTGCCCAACGCAAGAAAAACGTTTCCCTGTGGGGCTCTCCAGAAAACCCAGATGAGGATCAACCTGCTCGGGCCTCGACGGTACCCGAACTGGATAGGCTGCTCTGGGCACTCATGCTCTGCCTGACACAGCCTGAAGCCAGACGTCCAGACAGACAAGGAGACAGCTGGCCGCACACCCAGCACTTTGGACACGCCAAGGTCTTATGCCGTCACCTCATCCTAACCTTGGTTTTCACATATCTGAACCTAGACATTATATCAATTCTCCACACAGCTGGGTATAGCAAGCACAAAACAGAACTCCTCCTTCCCCATGGCTGTCAAGCTTGCTCTTGGCCTGGAGTCACACCTTCAGGGTGGGAGAAACCTTCATGGCCCCTGATGCCACGCCCAAACTTGAGTGCTGCTTGGGCACAAATTCACACTGTGATCCTCAGCATGAGCCCCATGTCAAAGAAAGGCCTGTCAGGGCCTGGACCAAGAGCCCACATATGGGGCTTGCCAAGCCCCTATGCACCCAATCCTCACCACGGTTTGAATTTTCCAGTCGCCCCGCCCGTACCTGGAGCTCTGCTCTGGAATCCCTTTCTTGGAGAGACCCATGAGCCAGACAACACGACTCCACCCTTCCCACAAAATGACCCCAAACTCTTGGGAGCTGGGACAAATCCCCAGAGAGGGATACTCGTCCACAGTACCTGAGGCCACCGCTCCAATCCACGGCTATCCCGGACACAACATCCAGAGACAAAAGCCTGAAGGAACGCCTCCCACTCGCCCTTGTTTCAGAGGCCCAGGAGCTCCCTCTCGGGCTGTTCATCCGGCCTGCCATACCCTAGGCGCCACTCATAAGCTGAGTTTGTGTATTCAGACTTCTGTGCCCACAGCCTGGACCCACACACCTCCAGGCTAGGGCCTCTAGGGCCACAGCGAAAGATTGTGCCTGCCCTCTCCAAGGAAAGTGTGCCCAATCCATTGACCACAACACTACAGGTTAGGGAAAAGCTCCAAGGCCCCTGAGGCCATCAATAGGGTAGGCCCCCCTGGACTAAGAGGGGCTCTCTGACACCAGCGGAGCAACTATCTCCACTTAGACTCTCAGACAGTGTCCCCAGAGACAGAAGGTTGAAATGGACAGGCCCCCAGGCCCTAATCTGAACCTTAGCTTTGGTTTCCATGTTTCCGTTCTCAGAGGACTGTTTTCGTAGACCAGCACATGGGGCTTTTCTGAGGCACCAAACCAAACATCTCTCATCTCCACATGGGCAGCTTTCTTACTGGGATGTATCAAACACTTCAGGTAGGAGAGTTCCGCAGGGCCACTGAACAACCAGCACATTCCAAGGTCTCCATGGACCCAAACGCACATTATGACGCATCCTCAGGAGAGGCCATTTCAACTCAGCCCCCTGGGTCGCGTGTTCCAGAGGCAGCAGATCAAACATATCTTGTCGCTAATAGCCAATGGGAATGCGAGGCATGCTGTACAGGGATCCATCCTTCGAACCCTGCTCTCCAGTCCTTCCATATGGTATGTCCTGGAGCCATGCAACAGGACTCGAATGTCCCGCAGAAGGAAACCTTGTGGTTTGGGGCAACCTCCAAACTCAGCGTGGGAAAACTTCCTTGGCCTCATGAGGCCCCCACTTCATGAAGGTGCCATCATGGACACATACTCCAGCCTCAGCCAACGTCTGATCCTCAGCCTGACTTCAGATGCAGGAGATTTTGATTCAGCCTCTGCAGAGTGGGCCTGCTCTGCCCTTGGTTCCAATCCTCACACTAGCTTGTGTTTTCAGACTTCCGTCCTCACACTCCTGGCCCACAAACCCTCCCTACTGGGAATTCTGGGGCCACAATGAAGCACTGTGCCTGCCTCCCAAGAGAAAAACATTGTCTATGGCGCTGCCCAGAAACCCCAAATGAGGATCAAACTGCTTGGCCCTCGGCAACACCCCAATTGCATAGGCTACCTTAAACAGTGATGCTCTGTCGCAAATAGCCTGAGCCCAGACCTTCCAACAGACACCGACAGCTGGCTGCACACCCAGCACATTGGACCCGCCACTGCCTTAGGCCACCATCCATTCCCAACCTGGGTTTTCAGTCATCGGAACCTAGACCTTATCTCCAATCCCTGCACAGGGGGGAACCTGATGCACAAGTCAGAACCCCTCCTTCCCCCTGGCAAGAAACCTTGCTGCTGGCAGTGAGTCAAACCTTCAGTGTAGGAGAAAACGGCATGGCCCATGAGGCCACGCCCAAGCGTGAGGGCCGCCTTGGGCACAAACACACATTGTGACCCTCAGCGTGAGTACCTTATTCAAGTAACGCCTCTCAGTGACTGGACCAAGAGCCCGCATATGTGGCTTGCCATGCCCATAGGCACCCAGGACTAACTAGATGGTGTGTATTCCAGTTGAGGGAAACCACTGCTGTGCTCTAGAGTCCCTCTCCTGGGGGGTCCCCTGTAGCAGAAAACAGTACTCTTCATTCCCACAGAATGAACACAAACACTTGGGAGCTTGGACAATCCCCTGAGAGGAAGGCTCTTCCTCGGCCTCTGAGACAACCCCTACCCTGACCGGACACTGTAAACGCAACACCCAGAGACAAAATCCTGAGTGACTGCCTCCCACTTGCCCTACTTTGATTTCCAGAGGATCTCCCCTCACGGACTAGAGATCAGGCCTGCCATTAAATTGGCCCCTAGCTGAGCCATGTTTGCTTTTTCAGACATCTGTCCCCACAGCCCTGGCAAACAGAGCCTCTAGGCTGGGTCCTCTGGAGCCATACCACAGGACCGTGCCTGCTCTCTCCTGGGAAACTGTGTCCATTCCTTTGGCCACACACCTCCAGAATATGAGAAACCTCAAGGCCTCCGAGGACATCCCACTACTGGGAGCCTCACTGGACTCACAGGGGCATTCGGACACAAGCTGAGCAGCTACATCCATGAATGCATGCACACAGATGACAACAGAGATAGAAGGTTGAGCCGGACAGGCCTTTAGGCCGTAGTCTCAACTCTTACTTTGGTTTCCAGGTGTCAATCCTCAGAGGCTTTGGTTCGAAGAACAGGGTATGGGGCTTTCCTGAGGCACGGAACAGAACTCCTCTCGTCTCCACATGGGAAGTTTCCTTGTTGGAGCCGTGTCAAACACCTCATGTTGGAGAATCCTGCAGAGTCCCTGAGCCAGCTCCACATTCCAAGGTCTCCCAGGCCACCAAGCCACAGTAGGACTCATCTTCAGGAGAGTCCATTTCAACTCTCCCCTCTGGGTAGCTCACCCAGGGGCCCGCAGATTGAGCCTGCCTTGTCCTGACTAAAGAGTGGGAATATGAGTTGGCGTTCCCAGGCATCCATGCTTAGACACCTGCTCTCGAGTCTTTCCATATGGGGCCTCCTGGAACCATCCAATAGGACTCGACTGTCGTGCAGAAGGTAACCTTCAGTTTTGGAGCAGTTCACAAATCCCATCGTAGGCAAAACTTTCTGGCCTCATGAAGACCCCACACCCTTCAGGAAGAGGCCATGCTGGAAGAGAACACTAGCCTGAGGCACGTCTCATAGTTGACATGACCTCAGTGCAGGAGATCCCGATTCAGCCTCTGCAGAGTGGGCATGCCGTGACCTCGGTCCCAAACCTCACGCTATCTTGTGTTTTCAGACTTCCTTCCTCACACTCCTGGCAAACAAGCCCTCCGGACTAGGAACTCCGGAACCACAACCCAGCCCAGTGTCTGCCCAACGGAAGAAAAACGTTTCCCTGTGGGGCTCTCCAGAAAACCCAGATGAGGATCAACCTGCTCGGGTCTCGACGGTACCCGAACTGGATAGGCTGCTCTGGGCACTCATGCTCTGCCTGACACAGCCTGAAGCCAGACGTCCAGACAGACAAGGAGACAGCTGGCCGCACACCCAGCACTTCGGACACGCCATGGTCTTATGCCGTCACCTCATCCTAACCTTGGTTTTCAGATATCTGAACCTAGACATTATATCAATTCTCCACACAGCTGGGTATAGCAAGCACAAAACAGAACTCCTCCTTCCCCATGGCTGTCAAGCTTGCTCTTGGCATGGAGTCACACCTTCAGGGTGGGAGAAACCTTCATGGCCCCTGATGCCACGCCCAAACTTGAGTGCTGCTTGGGCACAAATTCACACTGTGATCCTCAGCATGAGCCCCATGTCAAAGAAAGGCCTGTCAGAGCCTGGACCAAGAGCCCACATATGGGGCTTGCCAAGCCCCTATGCACCCAATCCTCACCACGGTTTGAATTTTCCAGTCGCCCCGCCCGTACCTGGAGCTCTGCTCTGGAATCCCTTTCTTGGAGAGACCCATGAGCCAGACAACACGACTCCACCCTTCCCACAAAATGACCCCAAACTCTTGGGAGCTGGGACAAATCCCCAGAGAGGGATACTCGTCCACAGTACCTGAGGCCACCGCTCCAATCCACGGCTATCCCGGACACAACATCCAGAGACAAAACCCTGAAGGAACGCCTCCCACTCGCCCTTGTTTCAGAGGCCCAGGAGCTCCCTCTCGGGCTGTACATCCGGCCTGCCATACCCTAGGCGCCACTCATAAGCTGATTTTGTGTATTCAGACTTCTGTGCCCACAGCCTGGACCCACACACCTCCAGGCTAGGGCCTCTAGGGCCACAGCGAAAGATTGTGCCTGCCCTCTCCAAGGAAAGTGTGCCCAATCCATTGACCACCACCACACTACAGGTTAGGGAAAAGCTCCAAGGCCCCTGAGGCCATCAATAGTGTAGGCCCCCCTGGACTAAGAGGGGCTCTCTGACACCAGCGGAGCAACTATCTCCACTTAGACTCTCAGACAGTGTCCCCAGGAACAGAAGGTTGAAATGGACAGGCCCCCTGGCCCTAATCTGAACCTTAGCTTTGGTTTCCATGTTTCCGTTCTCAGAGGACTGTTTTCGTAGACCAGCACATGGGGCTTTTCTGAGGCACCAAACCAAACCTCTCTCATCTCCACATGGGCAGCTTTCTTACTGGGATGTATCAAACACTTCAGGTAGGAGAGTTCCGCAGGGCCACTGAACAACCAGCACATTCCAAGGTCTCCATGGACCCAAACGCACATTATGACGCATCCTCAGGAGAGGGCATTTCAACTCAGCCCCCTGGGTCGCGTGATCCAGAGGCAGCAGATCAAACATATCTTGTCGCTAATAGCCAATGGGAATGCGACGCATGCTGTACAGGGATCCATCCTTCGAACCCTGCTCTCCAGTCCTTCCATATGGTATGTCCTGGAGCCATGCAACAGGACTCGAATGTCCCGCAGAAGGAAACCTTGTGGTTTGGGGCAACCTCCAAACTCAGCGTGGGAAAACTTCCTTGGCCTCATGAGGCCCCCACTTCATGAAGGTGCCATCATGGACACATACTCCAGCCTCAGCCAACGTCTGATCCTCAGCCTGACTTCAGATGCAGGAGATTTTGATTCAGCCTCTGCAGAGTGGGCCTGCTCTGCCCTTGGTTCCAATCCTCACACTAGCTTGTGTTTTCAGACTTCCGTCCTCACACTCCTGGCCCACAAACCCTCCCTACTGGGAATTCTGGGGCCACAATGAAGCACTGTGCCTGCCTCCCAAGAGAAAAACATTGTCTATGGCGCTGCCCAGAAACCCCAAATGAGGATCAAACTGCTTGGCCCTCGGCAACACCCCAATTGCATAGGCTACCTTAAACAGTGATGCTCTGTCGCAAATAGCCTGAGCCCAGACCTTCCAACAGACACCGACACAGCTGGCTGCACACCCAGCACATTGGACCCGCCACTGCCTTAGGCCACCATCCATTCCCAACCTGGGTTTTCAGTCATCGGAACCTAGACCTTATCTCCAATCCCTGCACAGGGGGGAACCTGATGCACAAGTCAGAACCCCTCCTTCCCCCTGGCAAGAAACCTTGCTGCTGGCAGTGAGTCAAACCTTCAGTGTAGGAGAAAACGGCATGGCCCATGAGGCCACGCCCAAGCGTGAGGGCCGCCTTGGGCACAAACACACATTGTGACCCTCAGTGTGAGTACCTTATTCAAGTAACGCCTCTCAGTGACTGGACCAAGAGCCCGCATATGTGGCTTGCCATGCCCATAGGCACCCAGGACTAACTAGATGGTGAGTATTCCAGTTGAGGGAACCCACTGCTGTGCTCTAGAGTCCCTCTCCTGGGGGGTCCCCTGTGGCAGAAAACAGTACTCTTCATTCCCACAGAATGAACACAAACACTTGGGAGCTTGGACAATCCCCTGAGAGGAAGGCTCTTCCTCGGCCTCTGAGACAACCCCTACCCTGACCGGACACTGTAAACGCAACACCCAGAGACAAAATCCTGAGTGACTGCCTCCCACTTGCCCTACTTTGATTTCCAGAGGATCTCCCCTCACGGACTAGAGATCAGGCCTGCCATTACATTGGCCCCTAGCTGAGCCAAGTTTGCTTTTTCAGACATCTGTCCCCACAGCCCTGGCAAACAGAGCCTCTAGGCTGGGTCCTCTGGAGCCATACCACAGGACCGTGCCTGCTCTCTCCTGGGAAACTGTGTCCATTCCTTTGGCCACACACCTCCAGAATATGAGAAACCTCAAGGCCTCCGAGGACAACCCACTACTGGGAGCCTCACTGGACTCACAGGGGCATTCGGACACAAGCTGAGCAGCTACATCCATGAATGCATGCACACAGATGACAACAGAGATAGAAGGTTGAGCCGGACAGGCCTTTAGGCCGTAGACTCAACTCTTGCTTTGGTTTCCAGGTGTCACTCCTCAGAGGCTTTGGTTCGAAGAACAGGGTATGGGGCTTTCCTGAGGCACGGAACAGAACCCCTCTCGTCTCCACATGGGAAGTTTCCTTGTTGGAGCCGTGTCAAACACCTCATGTTGGATAATCCTGCAGAGTCCCTGAGCCACCTCCACATTCCAAGGTCTCCCAGGCCACCAAGCCACAGTAGGACTCATCTTCAGGAGAGTCCATTCAACTCTCCCCTCTGGGTAGCTCACCCAGGAGCCCGCAGATTGAGCCTGCCTTGTCCTGACTAAAGAGTGGGAATATGTGGTGGCGTTCCCAGGCATCCATGCTTAGACACCTGCTATCGAGTCTTTCCATATGGGGCCTCTTGGAACCATCCAATAGGACTCGACTGTCGTGCAGAAGGTAACCTTCAGTTTTGGAGCAGTTCACAAATCCCATCGTAGGCAAAACTTTCTGGCCTCATGAAGACCCCACACCCTTCAGGAAGAGGCCATGCAGGACAAGAACTCTAGCCTGAGGCACGTCTCATAGTTGACATGACCTCAGTTCAGGAGATCCCGATTCAGCCTCTGCAGAGTGGGCATGCCGTGACCTCGGTCCCAAACCTCACGCTAGCTTGTGTTTTCAGACTTCCTTCCTCACACTCCTGGCAAACAAGCCCTCCGGACTAGGAACTCCGGAACCAAAACCCAGCCCGGTGTCTGCCCAACGGAAGAAAAACGTTTCCCTGTGGGGCTCTCCAGAAAACCCAGATGAGGATCAACCTGCTCGGGCCTCGACGGTACCCGAACTGGATAGGCTGCTCTGGGCACTCATGCTCTGCCTGACACAGCCTGAAGCCAGACGTCCAGACAGACAAGGAGACAGCTGGCCGCACACCCAGCACTTTGGACACGCCATGGTCTTATGCCGTCACCTCATCCTAACCTTGGTTTTCACATATCTGAACCTAGACATTATATCAATTCTCCACACAGCTGGGTATAGCAAGCACAAAACAGAACTCCTCCTTCCCCATGGCTGTCAAGCTTGCTCTTGGCCTGGAGTCACACCTTCAGGGTGGGAGAAACCTTCATGGCCCCTGATGCCACGCCCAAACTTGAGTGCTGCTTGGGCACAAATTCACACTGTGATCCTCAGCATGAGCCCCATGTCAAAGAAAGGCCTGTCAGGGCCTGGACCAAGAGCCCACATATGGGGCTTGCCAAGCCCCTATGCACCCAATCCTCACCACGGTTTGAATTTTCCAGTCGCCCCGCCCGTACCTGGAGCTCTGCTCTGGAATCCCTTTCTTGGAGAGACCCATGAGCCAGACAACACGACTCCACCCTTCCCACAAAATGACCCCAAACTCTTGGGAGCTGGGACAAATCCCCAGAGAGGGATACTCGTCCACAGTACCTGAGGCCACCGCTCCAATCCACGGCTATCCCGGACACAACATCCAGAGACAAAAGCCTGAAGGAACGCCTCCCACTCGCCCTTGTTTCAGAGGCCCAGGAGCTCCCTCTCGGGCTGTTCATCCGGCCTGCCATACCCTAGGCGCCACTCATAAGCTGAGTTTGTGTATTCAGACTTCTGTGCCCACAGCCTGGACCCACACACCTCCAGGCTAGGGCCTCTAGGGCCACAGCGAAAGATTGTGCCTGCCCTCTCCAAGGAAAGTGTGCCCAATCCATTGACCACAACACTACAGGTTAGGGAAAAGCTCCAAGGCCCCTGAGGCCATCAATAGGGTAGGCCCCCCTGGACTAAGAGGGGCTCTCTGACACCAGCGGAGCAACTATCTCCACTTAGACTCTCAGACAGTGTCCCCAGAGACAGAAGGTTGAAATGGACAGGCCCCCAGGCCCTAATCTGAACCTTAGCTTTGGTTTCCATGTTTCCGTTCTCAGAGGACTGTTTTCGTAGACCAGCACATGGGGCTTTTCTGAGGCACCAAACCAAACATCTCTCATCTCCACATGGGCAGCTTTCTTACTGGGATGTATCAAACACTTCAGGTAGGAGAGTTCCGCAGGGCCACTGAACAACCAGCACATTCCAAGGTCTCCATGGACCCAAACGCACATTATGACGCATCCTCAGGAGAGGCCATTTCAACTCAGCCCCCTGGGTCGCGTGTTCCAGAGGCAGCAGATCAAACATATCTTGTCGCTAATAGCCAATGGGAATGCGAGGCATGCTGTACAGGGATCCATCCTTCGAACCCTGCTCTCCAGTCCTTCCATATGGTATGTCCTGGAGCCATGCAACAGGACTCGAATGTCCCGCAGAAGGAAACCTTGTGGTTTGGGGCAACCTCCAAACTCAGCGTGGGAAAACTTCCTTGGCCTCATGAGGCCCCCACTTCATGAAGGTGCCATCATGGACACATACTCCAGCCTCAGCCAACGTCTGATCCTCAGCCTGACTTCAGATGCAGGAGATTTTGATTCAGCCTCTGCAGAGTGGGCCTGCTCTGCCCTTGGTTCCAATCCTCACACTAGCTTGTGTTTTCAGACTTCCGTCCTCACACTCCTGGCCCACAAACCCTCCCTACTGGGAATTCTGGGGCCACAATGAAGCACTGTGCCTGCCTCCCAAGAGAAAAACATTGTCTATGGCGCTGCCCAGAAACCCCAAATGAGGATCAAACTGCTTGGCCCTCGGCAACACCCCAATTGCATAGGCTACCTTAAACAGTGATGCTCTGTCGCAAATAGCCTGAGCCCAGACCTTCCAACAGACACCGACAGCTGGCTGCACACCCAGCACATTGGACCCGCCACTGCCTTAGGCCACCATCCATTCCCAACCTGGGTTTTCAGTCATCGGAACCTAGACCTTATCTCCAATCCCTGCACAGGGGGGAACCTGATGCACAAGTCAGAACCCCTCCTTCCCCCTGGCAAGAAACCTTGCTGCTGGCAGTGAGTCAAACCTTCAGTGTAGGAGAAAACGGCATGGCCCATGAGGCCACGCCCAAGCGTGAGGGCCGCCTTGGGCACAAACACACATTGTGACCCTCAGCGTGAGTACCTTATTCAAGTAACGCCTCTCAGTGACTGGACCAAGAGCCCGCATATGTGGCTTGCCATGCCCATAGGCACCCAGGACTAACTAGATGGTGTGTATTCCAGTTGAGGGAAACCACTGCTGTGCTCTAGAGTCCCTCTCCTGGGGGGTCCCCTGTGGCAGAAAACAGTACTCTTCATTCCCACAGAATGAACACAAACACTTGGGAGCTTGGACAATCCCCTGAGAGGAAGGCTCTTCCTCGGCCTCTGAGACAACCCCTACCCTGACCGGACACTGTAAACGCAACACCCAGAGACAAAATCCTGAGTGACTGCCTCCCACTTGCCCTACTTTGATTTCCAGAGGATCTCCCCTCACGGACTAGAGATCAGGCCTGCCATTAAATTGGCCCCTAGCTGAGCCATGTTTGCTTTTTCAGACATCTGTCCCCACAGCCCTGGCAAACAGAGCCTCTAGGCTGGGTCCTCTGGAGCCATACCACAGGACCGTGCCTGCTCTCTCCTGGGAAACTGTGTCCATTCCTTTGGCCACACACCTCCAGAATATGAGAAACCTCAAGGCCTCCGAGGACATCCCACTACTGGGAGCCTCACTGGACTCACAGGGGCATTCGGACACAAGCTGAGCAGCTACATCCATGAATGCATGCACACAGATGACAACAGAGATAGAAGGTTGAGCCGGACAGGCCTTTAGGCCGTAGTCTCAAATCTTACTTTGGTTTCCAGGTGTCAATCCTCAGAGGCTTTGGTTCGAAGAACAGGGTATGGGGCTTTCCTGAGGCACGGAACAGAACTCCTCTCGTCTCCACATGGGAAGTTTCCTTGTTGGAGCCGTGTCAAACACCTCATGTTGGAGAATCCTGCAGAGTCCCTGAGCCAGCTCCACATTCCAAGGTCTCCCAGGCCACCAAGCCACAGTAGGACTCATCTTCAGGAGAGTCCATTTCAACTCTCCCCTCTGGGTAGCTCACCCAGGGGCCCGCAGATTGAGCCTGCCTTGTCCTGACTAAAGAGTGGGAATATGAGTTGGCGTTCCCAGGCATCCATGCTTAGACACCTGCTCTCGAGTCTTTCCATATGGGGCCTCCTGGAACCATCCAATAGGACTCGACTGTCGTGCAGAAGGTAACCTTCAGTTTTGGAGCAGTTCACAAATCCCATCGTAGGCAAAACTTTCTGGCCTCATGAAGCCCCCACACCCTTCAGGAAGAGGCCATGCTGGAAGAGAACACTAGCCTGAGGCACGTCTCATAGTTGACATGACCTCAGTGCAGGAGATCCCGATTCAGCCTCTGCAGAGTGGGCATGCCGTGACCTCGGTCCCAAACCTCACGCTATCTTGTGTTTTCAGACTTCCTTCCTCACACTCCTGGCAAACAAGCCCTCCGGACTAGGAACTCCGGAACCACAACCCAGCCCAGTGTCTGCCCAACGGAAGAAAAACGTTTCCCTGTGGGGCTCTCCAGAAAACCCAGATGAGGATCAACCTGCTCGGGTCTCGACGGTACCCGAACTGGATAGGCTGCTCTGGGCACTCATGCTCTGCCTGACACAGCCTGAAGCCAGACGTCCAGACAGACAAGGAGACAGCTGGCCGCACACCCAGCACTTCGGACACGCCATGGTCTTATGCCGTCACCTCATCCTAACCTTGGTTTTCAGATATCTGAACCTAGACATTATATCAATTCTCCACACAGCTGGGTATAGCAAGCACAAAACAGAACTCCTCCTTCCCCATGGCTGTCAAGCTTGCTCTTGGCATGGAGTCACACCTTCAGGGTGGGAGAAACCTTCATGGCCCCTGATGCCACGCCCAAACTTGAGTGCTGCTTGGGCACAAATTCACACTGTGATCCTCAGCATGAGCCCCATGTCAAAGAAAGGCCTGTCAGGGCCTGGACCAAGAGCCCACATATGGGGCTTGCCAAGCCCCTATGCACCCAATCCTCACCACGGTTTGAATTTTCCAGTCGCCCCGCCCGTACCTGGAGCTCTGCTCTGGAATCCCTTTCTTGGAGAGACCCATGAGCCAGACAACACGACTCCACCCTTCCCACAAAATGACCCCAAACTCTTGGGAGCTGGGACAAATCCCCAGAGAGGGATACTCGTCCACAGTACCTGAGGCCACCGCTCCAATCCACGGCTATCCCGGACACAACATCCAGAGACAAAAGCCTGAAGGAACGCCTCCCACTCGCCCTTGTTTCAGAGGCCCAGGAGCTCCCTCTCGGGCTGTACATCCGGCCTGCCATACCCTAGGCGCCACTCATAAGCTGATTTTGTGTATTCAGACTTCTGTGCCCACAGCCTGGACCCACACACCTCCAGGCTAGGGCCTCTAGGGCCACAGCGAAAGATTGTGCCTGCCCTCTCCAAGGAAAGTGTGCCCAATCCATTGACCACCACCACACTACAGGTTAGGGAAAAGCTCCAAGGCCCCTGAGGCCATCAATAGTGTAGGCCCCCCTGGACTAAGAGGGGCTCTCTGACACCAGCGGAGCAACTATCTCCACTTAGACTCTCAGACAGTGTCCCCAGGAACAGAAGGTTGAAATGGACAGGCCCCCTGGCCCTAATCTGAACCTTAGCTTTGGTTTCCATGTTTCCGTTCTCAGAGGACTGTTTTCGTAGACCAGCACATGGGGCTTTTCTGAGGCACCAAACCAAACCTCTCTCATCTCCACATGGGCAGCTTTCTTACTGGGATGTATCAAACACTTCAGGTAGGAGAGTTCCGCAGGGCCACTGAACAACCAGCACATTCCAAGGTCTCCATGGACCCAAACGCACATTATGACGCATCCTCAGGAGAGGCCATTTCAACTCAGCCCCCTGGGTCGCGTGATCCAGAGGCAGCAGATCAAACATATCTTGTCGCTAATAGCCAATGGGAATGCGACGCATGCTGTACAGGGATCCATCCTTCGAACCCTGCTCTCCAGTCCTTCCATATGGTATGTCCTGGAGCCATGCAACAGGACTCGAATGTCCCGCAGAAGGAAACCTTGTGGTTTGGGGCAACCTCCAAACTCAGCGTGGGAAAACTTCCTTGGCCTCATGAGGCCCCCACTTCATGAAGGTGCCATCATGGACACATACTCCAGCCTCAGCCAACGTCTGATCCTCAGCCTGACTTCAGATGCAGGAGATTTTGATTCAGCCTCTGCAGAGTGGGCCTGCTCTGCCCTTGGTTCCAATCCTCACACTAGCTTGTGTTTTCAGACTTCCGTCCTCACACTCCTGGCCCACAAACCCTCCCTACTGGGAATTCTGGGGCCACAATGAAGCACTGTGCCTGCCTCCCAAGAGAAAAACATTGTCTATGGCGCTGCCCAGAAACCCCAAATGAGGATCAAACTGCTTGGCCCTCGGCAACACCCCAATTGCATAGGCTACCTTAAACAGTGATGCTCTGTCGCAAATAGCCTGAGCCCAGACCTTCCAACAGACACCGACACAGCTGGCTGCACACCCAGCACATTGGACCCGCCACTGCCTTAGGCCACCATCCATTCCCAACCTGGGTTTTCAGTCATCGGAACCTAGACCTTATCTCCAATCCCTGCACAGGGGGGAACCTGATGCACAAGTCAGAACCCCTCCTTCCCCCTGGCAAGAAACCTTGCTGCTGGCAGTGAGTCAAACCTTCAGTGTAGGAGAAAACGGCATGGCCCATGAGGCCACGCCCAAGCGTGAGGGCCGCCTTGGGCACAAACACACATTGTGACCCTCAGCGTGAGTACCTTATTCAAGTAACGCCTCTCAGTGACTGGACCAAGAGCCCGCATATGTGGCTTGCCATGCCCATAGGCACCCAGGACTAACTAGATGGTGTGTATTCCAGTTGAGGGAACCCACTGCTGTGCTCTAGAGTCCCTCTCCTGGGGGGTCCCCTGTGGCAGAAAACAGTACTCTTCATTCCCACAGAATGAACACAAACACTTGGGAGCTTGGACAATCCCCTGAGAGGAAGGCTCTTCCTCGGCCTCTGAGACAACCCCTACCCTGACCGGACACTGTAAACGCAACACCCAGAGACAAAATCCTGAGTGACTGCCTCCCACTTGCACTACTTTGATTTCCAGAGGATCTCCCCTCACGGACTAGAGATCAGGCCTGCCATTACATTGGCCCCTAGCTGAGCCAAGTTTGCTTTTTCAGACATCTGTCCCCACAGCCTTGGCAAACAGAGCCTCTAGGCTGGGTCCTCTGGAGCCATACCACAGGACCGTGCCTGCTCTCTCCTGGGAAACTGTGTCCATTCCTTTGGCCACACACCTCCAGAATATGAGAAACCTCAAGGCCTCCGAGGACATCCCACTACTGGGAGCCTCACTGGACTCACAGGGGCATTCGGACACAAGCTGAGCAGCTACATCCATGAATGCATGCACACAGATGACAACAGAGATAGAAGGTTGAGCCGGACAGGCCTTTAGGCCGTAGTCTCAACTCTTACTTTGGTTTCCAGGTGTCAATCCTCAGATGCTTTGGTTCGAAGAACAGGGTATGGGGCTTTCCTGAGGCACGGAACAGAACTCCTCTCATCTCCACATGGGAAGTTTCCTTGTTGGAGCCGTGTCAACACCTCATGTTGGAGAATCCTGCAGAGTCCCTGAGCCACCTCCACATTCCAAGGTCTCCCAGGCCACCAAGCCACAGTAGGACTCATCTTCAGGAGAGTCCATTTCAACTCTCCCCTCTGGGTAGCTCACCCAGTGGCCCGCAGATTGAGCCTGCCTTGTCCTGACTAAAGAGTGGGAATATGAGGTGGCGTTCCCAGGCATCCATGCTTAGACACCTGCTCTCGAGTCTTTCCATATGGGGCCTCCTGGAACCATCCAATAGGACTCGACTGTCGTGCAGAAGGTAACCTTCAGTTTTGGAGCAGTTCACAAATCCCATCGTAGGCAAAACTTTCTGGCCTCATGAAGCCCCCACACCCTTCAGGAAGAGGCCATGCTGGAAGAGAATACTAGCCTGAGGCACGTCTCATAGTTGACATGACCTCAGTGCAGGAGATCCCGATTCAGCCTCTGCAGAGTGGGCATGCCGTGACCTCGGTCCCAAACCTCACGCTATCTTGTGTTTTCAGACTTCCTTCCTCACACTCCTGGCAAACAAGCCCTCCGGACTAGGAACTCCGGAACCAAAACCCAGCCCGGTGTCTGCCCAACGGAAGAAAAACGTTTCCCTGTGGGGCTCTCCAGAAAACCCAGATGAGGATCAACCTGCTCGGGCCTCGACGGTACCCGAACTGGATAGGCTGCTCTGGGCACTCATGCTCTGCCTGACACAGCCTGAAGCCAGACGTCCAGACAGACAAGGAGACAGCTGGCCGCACACCCAGCACTTCGGACACGCCATGGTCTTATGCCGTCACCTCATCCTAACCTTGGTTTTCAGATATCTGAACCTAGACATTATATCAATTCTCCACACAGCTGGGTATAGCAAGCACAAAACAGAACTCCTCCTTCCCCATGGCTGTCAAGCTTGCTCTTGGCATGGAGTCACACCTTCAGGGTGGGAGAAACCTTCATGGCCCCTGATGCCACGCCCAAACTTGAGTGCTGCTTGGGCACAAATTCACACTGTGATCCTCAGCATGAGCCCCATGTCAAAGAAAGGCCTGTCAGGGCCTGGACCAAGAGCCCACATATGGGGCTTGCCAAGCCCCTCTGCACCCAATCCTCACCACGGTTTGAATTTTCCAGTCGCCCCGCCCGTACCTGGAGCTCTGATCTGGAATCCCTTTCTTGGAGAGACCCATGAGCCAGACAACACGACTCCACCCTTCCCACAAAATGACCCCAAACTCTTGGGAGCTGGGACAAATCCCCAGAGAGGGATAGTCGTCCACAGTACCTGAGGCCACCGCTCCAATCCACGGCTATCCCGGACACAACATCCAGAGACAAAAGCCTGAAGGAACGCCTCCCACTCGCCCTTGTTTCAGAGGCCCAGGAGCTCCCTCTCGGGCTGTACATCCGGCCTGCCATACCCTAGGCGCCACTCATAAGCTGAGTTTGTGTATTCAGACTTCTGTGCCCACAGCCTGGACCCACACACCTCCAGGCTAGGGCCTCTAGGGCCACAGCGAAAGATTGTGCCTGCCCTCTCCAAGGAAAGTGTGCCCAATCCATTGACCACCACCACACTACAGGTTAGGGAAAAGCTCCAAGGCCCCTGAGGCCATCAATAGTGTAGGCCCCCCTGGACTAAGAGGGGCTCTCTGACACCAGCGGAGCAACTATCTCCACTTAGACTCTCAGACAGTGTCCCCAGGAACAGAAGGTTGAAATGGACAGGCCCCCAGGCCCTAATCTGAACCTTAGCTTTGGTTTCCATGTTTCCGTTCTCAGAGGACTGTTTTCGTAGACCAGCACATGGGGCTTTTCTGAGGCACCAAACCAAACCTCTCTCATCTCCACATGGGCAGCTTTCTTACTGGGATGTATCAAACACTTCAGGTAGGAGAGTTCCGCAGGGCCACTGAACAACCAGCACATTCCAAGGTCTCCATGGACCCAAACGCACATTATGACGCATCCTCAGGAGAGGCCATTTCAACTCAGCCCCCTGGGTCGCGTGATCCAGAGGCAGCAGATCAAACATATCTTGTCGCTAATAGCCAATGGGAATGCGACGCATGCTGTACAGGGATCCATCCTTCGAACCCTGCTCTCCAGTCCTTCCATATGGTATGTCCTGGAGCCATGCAACAGGACTCGAATGTCCCGCAGAAGGAAACCTTGTGGTTTGGGACAACCTCCAAACTCAGCGTGGGAAAACTTCCTTGGCCTCATGAGGCCCCCACTTCATGAAGGTGCCATCATGGACACATACTCCAGCCTCAGCCAACGTCTGATCCTCAGCCTGACTTCAGATGCAGGAGATTTTGATTCAGCCTCTGCAGAGTGGGCCTGCTCTGCCCTTGGTTCCAATCCTCACACTAGCTTGTGTTTTCAGACTTCCGTCCTCACACTCCTGGCCCACAAACCCTCCCTACTGGGAATTCTGGGGCCACAATGAAGCACTGTGCCTGCCTCCCAAGAGAAAAACATTGTCTATGGCGCTGCCCAGAAACCCCAAATGAGGATCAAACTGCTTGGCCCTCGGCAACACCCCAATTGCATAGGCTACCTTAAACAGTGATGCTCTGTCGCAAATAGCCTGAGCCCAGACCTTCCAACAGACACCGACACAGCTGGCTGCACACCCAGCACATTGGACCCGCCACTGCCTTAGGCCACCATCCATTCCCAACCTGGGTTTTCAGTCATCGGAACCTAGACCTTATCTCCAATCCCTGCACAGGGGGGAACCTGATGCACAAGTCAGAACCCCTCCTTCCCCCTGGCAAGAAACCTTGCTGCTGGCAGTGAGTCAAACCTTCAGTGTAGGAGAAAACGGCATGGCCCATGAGGCCACGCCCAAGCGTGAGGGCCGCCTTGGGCACAAACACACATTGTGACCCTCAGCGTGAGTACCTTATTCAAGTAACGCCTCTCAGTGACTGGACCAAGAGCCCGCATATGTGGCTTGCCATGCCCATAGGCACCCAGGACTAACTAGATGGTGTGTATTCCAGTTGAGGGAACCCACTGCTGTGCTCTAGAGTCCCTCTCCTGGGGGGTCCCCTGTGGCAGAAAACAGTACTCTTCATTCCCACAGAATGAACACAAACACTTGGGAGCTTGGACAATCCCCTGAGAGGAAGGCTCTTCCTCGGCCTCTGAGACAACCCCTACCCTGACCGGACACTGTAAACGCAACACCCAGAGACAAAATCCTGAGTGACTGCCTCCCACTTGCCCTACTTTGATTTCCAGAGGATCTCCCCTCACGGACTAGAGATCAGGCCTGCCATTACATTGGCCCCTAGCTGAGCCAAGTTTGCTTTTTCAGACATCTGTCCCCACAGCCCTGGCAAACAGAGCCTCTAGGCTGGGTCCTCTGGAGCCATACCACAGGACCGTGCCTGCTCTCTCCTGGGAAACTGTGTCCATTCCTTTGGCCACACACCTCCAGAATATGAGAAACCTCAAGGCCTCCGAGGACATCCCACTACTGGGAGCCTCACTGGACTCACAGGGGCATTCGGACACAAGCTGAGCAGCTACATCCATGAATGCATGCACACAGATGACAACAGAGATAGAAGGTTGAGCCGGACAGGTCTTTGGGCCGTAGTCTCAACTCTTACTTTGGTTTCCAGGTGTCACTCCTCAGAGGCTTTGGTTCGAAGAACAGGGTATGGGGCTTTCCTGAGGCACGGAACAGAACTCCTCTCGTCTCCACATGGGAAGTTTCCTTGTTGGAGCCGTGTCAAACACCTCATGTTGGAGAATCCTGCAGAGTCCCTGAGCCAGCTCCACATTCCAAGGTCTCCCAGGCCACCAAGCCACAGTAGGACTCATCTTCAGGAGAGTCCATTTCAACTCTCCCCTCTGGGTAGCTCACCCAGGGGCCCGCAGATTGAGCCTGCCTTGTCCTGACTAAAGAGTGGGAATATGAGTTGGCGTTCCCAGGCATCCATGCTTTGACACCTGCTCTCGAGTCTTTCCATATGGGGCCTCTTGGAACCATCCGATAGGACTCGACTGTCGTGCAGAAGGTAACCTTCAGTTTTGGAGCAGTTCACAAATCCCATCGTAGGCAAAACTTTCTGGCCTCATGAAGCCCCCACACCCTTCAGGAAGAGGCCATGCTGGACGAGAACTCTAGCCTGAGGCACGTCTCATAGTTGACATGACCTCAGTGCAGGAGATCCCGATTCAGCCTCTGCAGAGTGGGCATGCCGTGACCTCGGTCCCAAACCTCACGCTAGCTTGTGTTTTCAGACTTCCTTCCTCACACTCCTGGCAAACAAGCCCTCCGGACTAGGAACTCCAGAACCACAACCCAACCCAGTGTCTGCCCAACGGAAGAAAAACGTTTCCCTGTGGGGCTCTCCAGAAAACCCAGATGAGGATCAACCTGCTCGGGCCTCGACAGTACCCGAACTGGATAGGCTGCTCTGGGCACTCATGCTCTGCCTGACACAGCCTGAAGCCAGACGTCCAGACAGACAAGGAGACAGCTGGCCGCACACCCAGCACTTCGGACACGCCATGGTCTTATGCCGTCACCTCATCCTAACCTTGGTTTTCAGATATCTGAACCTAGGCATTATATCAATTCTCCACACAGCTGGGTATAGCAAGCACAAAACAGAACTCCTCCTTCCCCATGGCTGTCAAGCTTGCTCTTGGCATGGAGTCACACCTTCAGGGTGGGAGAAACCTTCATGGCCCCTGATGCCACGCCCAAACTTGAGTGTTGCTTGGGCACAAATTCACACTGTGACCCTCAGCATGAGCCCCATGTCAAAGAAAGGCCTGTCAGGGCCTGGACCAAGAGCCCACATATGGGGCTTGCCAAGCCCCTATGCACCCAATCCTCACCACGGTGTGAATTTTCCAGTCGCCCCGCCCATACCTGGAGCTCTGCTCTGGAATCCCTTTCTTGGAGAGACCCATGAGCCAGACAACACGACCCCACCCTTCCCACAAAATGACCCCAAACTCTTGGGAGCTGGGACAAATCCCCAGAGAGGGATACTCGTCCACAGTACCTGAGGCCACCGCTCCAATCCACGGCTATCCCGGACACCACATCCAGAGACAAAAGCCTGAAGGAACGCCTCCCACTCGCCCTTGTTTCAGAGGCCCAGGAGCTCCCTCTCGGGCTGTACATCCGGCCTGCCATACCCTAGGCACCACTCATAAGCTGAGTTGGTGTATTCAGACTTCTGTGCCCACAGCCTGGACCCACACACCTCCAGGCTAGGGCCTCTAGGGCCACAGCGAAAGATTGGGCCTTCCCTCTCCAAGGAAAGTGTGCCCAATCCATTGACCACAACACTACAGGTTAGGGAAAAGCTCCAAGGCCCCTGAGGCCATCAATAGTGTAGGCCCCCCTGGACTAAGAGGGGCTCTCTGACACCAGCGGAGCAACTATCTCCACTTAGACTCTCAGACAGTGTCCCCAGAGACAGAAGGTTGAAATGGACAGGCCCCCAGGCCCTAATCTGAACCTTAGCTTTGGTTTCCATGTTTCCGTTCTCAGAGGACTGTTTTCGTAGACCAGCATATGGGGCTTTTCTGAGGCACCAAACCAAACCTCTCTCATCTCCACATGGGCAGCTTTCTTACTGGGATGTATCAAACACTTCAGGTAGGAGAGTTCCGCAGGGCCACTGAACAACCAGCACATTCCAAGGTCTCCATGGACCCAAACGCACATTATGACGCATCCTCAGGAGAGGCCATTTCATCTCAGCCCCCTGGGTCGCGTGTTCCAGAGGCAGCAGATCAAACATATCTTGTCGCTAATAGCCAATGGGAATGCGAGGCATGCTGTACAGGGATCCATCCTTCGAACCCTGCTCTCCAGTCCTTCCATATGGTATGTCCTGGAGCCATGCAACAGGACTCGAATGTCCCGCAGAAGGAAACCTTGTGGTTTGGGGCAACCTCCAAACTCAGCGTGGGAAAACTTCCTTGGCCTCATGAGGCCCCCACTTCATGAAGGTGCCATCATGGACACATACTCCAGCCTCAGCCAACGTTTGATCCTCAGCCTGACTTCAGATGCAGGAGATTTTGATTCAGCCTCTGCAGAGTGGGCCTGCTCTGCCCTTGGCTCCAATCCTCACACTAGCTTGTGTTTTCAGACTTCCGTCCTCACACTCCTGGCCCACAAACCCTCCCTACTGGGAATTCTGGGGCCACAATGAAGCACTGTGCCTGCCTCCCAGGAGAAAAACATTGTCTATGGCGCTGCCCAGGAACCCCAAATGAGGATCAATCTGCTTGGCCCTCGGCAACACCCCAATTGCATAGGCTACCTTAAACAGTGATGCTCTGTCGCAAAAAGCCTGAGCCCAGACCTTCCAACAGACACCGACACAGCTGGCTGCACACCCAGCACATTGGACCCGCCACTGCCTTAGGCCACCATCCATTCCCAACCTGGGTTTTCAGTCATCGGAACCTAGACCTTATCTCCAATCCCTGCACAGGGGGGAACCTGATGCACAAGTCAGAACCCCTCCTTCCCCCTGGCAAGAAACCTTGCTGCTGGCAGTGAGTCAAACCTTCAGTGTAGGAGAAAACGGCATGGCCCATGAGGCCACGCCCAAGCGTGAGGGCCGCCTTGGGCACAAACACACATTGTGACCCTCAGCGTGAGTACCTTATTCAAGTAACGCCTCTCAGTGACTGGACCAAGAGCCCGCATATGGGGCTTGCCATGCCCATAGGCACCCAGGACTAACTAGATGGTGTGTATTCCAGGTGAGGGAACCCACTGCTGTGCTCTAGAGTCCCTCTCCTGGGGGGTCCCCTGTGGCAGAAAACAGTACTCTTCATTCCCACAGAATGAACACAAACACTTGGGAGCTTGGACAATCCCCTGAGAGGAAGGCTCTTCCTCGGCCTCTGAGACAACCCCTACCCTGACCGGACACTGTAAACGCAACACCCAGAGACAAAATCCTGAGTGACTGCCTCCCACTTGCCCTACTTTGATTTCCAGAGGATCTCCCCTCACGGACTAGAGATCAGGCCTGCCATTACATTGGCCCCTAGCTGAGCCAAGTTTGCTTTTTCAGACATCTGTCCCCACAGCCCTGGCAAACAGAGCCTCTAGGCTGGGTCCTCTGGAGCCATAGCACAGGACCGTGCCTGCTCTCTCCTGGGAAATTGTGTCCATTCCTTTGGCCACACACCTCCAGAATATGAGAAACCTCAAGGCCTCCGAGGACAACCCACTACTGGGAGCCTCACTGGACTCACAGGGGCATTCGGACACAAGCTGAGCAGCTACATCCATGAATGCATGCACACAGATGACAACAGAGATAGAAGGTTGAGCCGGACAGGCCTTTAGGCCGTAGTCTCAACTCTTACTTTGGTTTCCAGGTGTCAATCCTCAGATGCTTTGGTTCGAAGAACAGGGTATGGGGCTTTCCTGAGGCACGGAACAGAACTCCTCTCATCTCCACATGGGAAGTTTCCTTGTGGGAGCCGTGTCAAACACCTCATGTTGGAGAATCCTGCAGAGTCCCTGAGCCACCTCCACATTCCAAGGTCTCCCAGGCCACCAAGCCACAGTAGGACTCATCTTCAGGAGAGTCCATTTCAACTCTCCCCTCTGGGTAGCTCACCCAGGAGCCCGCAGATTGAGCCTGCCTTGTCCTGACTAAAGAGTGGGAATATGAGGTGGCGTTCCTAGGCATCCATGCTTAGACACCTGCTCTCGAGTCTTTCCATATGGGGCCTCTTGGAACCATCCAATAGGACTCGACTGTCGTGCAGAAGGTAACCTTCAGTTTTGGAGCAGTTCACAAATCCCATCGTAGGCAAAACTTTCTGGCCTCATGAAGCCCCCACACCCTTCAGGAAGAGGCCATGCTGGACAAGAACTCTAGCCTGAGGCACGTCTCATAGTTGACATGACCTCAGTGCAGGAGATCCCGATTCAGCCTGTGCAGAGTGGGCATGCCGTGACCTCGGTCCCAAACCTCACGCTAGCTTGTGTTTTCAGACTTCCTTCCTCACACTCCTGGCAAACAAGCCCTCCGGATTAGGAACTCCGGAACCAAAACCCAGCCCAGTGTCTGCCCAACGGAAGAAAAACGTTTCCCTGTAGGGCTCTCCAGAAAACCCAGATGAGGATCAACCTGCTCGGGCCTCGACGGTACCCGAACTGGATAGGCTGCTCTGGGCACTCATGCTCTGCCTGACACAGCCTGAAGCCAGACGTCCAGACAGACAAGGAGACAGCTGGCCGCACACCCAGCACTTCGGACACGCCATGGTCTTATGCCGTCACCTCATCCTAACCTTGGTTTTCAGATATCTGAACCTAGACATTATATCAATTCTCCACACAGCTGGGTATAGCAAGCACAAAACAGAACTCCTCCTTCCCCATGGCTGTCAAGCTTGCTCTTGGCATGGAGTCACACCTTCAGGGTGGGAGAAACCTTCATGGCCCCTGATGCCACGCCCAAACTTGAGTGCTGCTTGGGCACAAATTCACACTGTGACCCTCAGCATGAGCCCCATGTCAAAGAAAGGCCTGTCAGGGCCTGGACCAAGAGCCCACATATGGGGCTTGCCAAGCCCCTATGCACCCAATCCTCACCACGGTGTGAATTTTCCAGTCGCCCCGCCCGTCCCTGGAGCTCTGCTCTGGAATCCCTTTCTTGGAGAGACCCATGAGCCAGACAACACGACTCCACCCTTCCCACAAAATGACCCCAAACTCTTGGGAGCTGGGACAAATCCCCAGAGAGGGATACTCGTCCACAGTACCTGAGGCCACCGCTCCAATCCACGGCTATCCCGGACACCACATCCAGAGACAAAAGCCTGAAGGAACGCCTCCCACTCGCCCTTGTTTCAGAGGCCCAGGAGCTCCCTCTCGGGCTGTACATCCGGCCTGCCATACCCTAGGCGCCACTCATAAGCTGAGTTTGTGTATTCAGACTTCTGTGCCCACAGCCTGGACCCACACAACATCCAGGCTAGGGCCTCTGGACCAAACAGCGAAAGATTGTGCCTGCCCTCTCCAAGGAAAGTGTGCCCAATCCATTGACCACAACCCTACAGGTTAGGGAAAAGCTCCAAGGTCCCTGAGGCCATCAATAGTATAGGCCACCCTGCACTAAGAGGGGCTCTCTGACACCAGCGGAGCAACTATCTCCACTTAGACTCTCAGACAGTGTCCCCAGAGACAGAAGGTTGAAAAGGACAGGCCCCCAGGCCCTAATCTGAACCTTAGCTTTGGTTTCCATGTTTCCGTTCTCAGAGGACTGTTTTCGTAGACCAGCACATGGGGCTTTTCTGACGCACCAAACCAAACCTCTCTCATCTCCACATGGGCAGCTTTCTTACTGGGATGTATCAAACACTTCAGGTAGGAGAGTTCCGCAGGGCCACTGAACAACCAGCACATTCCAAGGTCTCCATGGACCCAAACGCACATTATGACGCATCCTCAGGAGAGGCCATTTCATCTCAGCCCCCTGGGTTGCGTGTTCCAGAGGCAGCAGATCAAACATATCTTGTCGCTAATAGCCAATGGGAATGCGAGGCATGCAGTACAGGGATCCATCCTTCGAACCCTGCTCTCCAGTCCTTCCATATGGTATGTCCTGGAGCCATGTAAAAGGACTCGAATGTCCCGCAGAAGGAAACCTTGTGGTTTGGGGCAACCTCCAAACTCAGCGTGGGAAAACTTCCTTGGCCTCATGAGGCCCCCACTTCATGAAGGTGCCATCATGGACACATACTCCAGCCTCAGCCAACGTCTGATCTTCAGCCTGACTTCAGATGCAGGAGATTTTGATTCAGCCTCTGCAGAGTGGGCCTGCTCTGCCCTTGGCTCCAATCCTCACACTAGCTTGTGTTTTCAGACTTCCGTCCTCACACTCCTGGCCCACAAACCCTCCCTACTGGGAATTCTGGGGCCACAATGAAGTACTGTGCCTGCCTCCCAGGAGAAAAACATTGTCTATGGCGCTGCCCAGAAACCCCAAATGAGGATCAAACTGCTTGGCCCTCGGCAACACCCCAATTGCATAGGCTACCTTAAACAGTGATGCTCTGTCGCAAATAGCCTGAGCCCAGACCTTCCAACAGACACCGACACAGCTGGCTGCACACCCAGCACATTGGACCCGCCACTGCCTTAGGCCACCATCCATTCCCAACCTGGGTTTTCAGTCATCGGAACCTAGACCTTATCTCCAATCCCTGCACAGGGGGGAACCTGATGCACAAGTCAGAACCCCTCCTTCCCCATGGCAAGAAACCTTGCTGCTGGCAGTGAGTCAAACCTTCAGTGTAGGAGAAAACGGCATGGCCCATGAGGCCACGCCCAAGCGTGAGGGCTGTTTTGGGCACAAACACACATTGTGACTCTGAGCGTGGGTACCTTATTCAAGTAACGCCTCTCAGTGACTGGACCAAGAGCCCGCATATGTGGCTTGCCATGCCCATAGGCACCCAGGACTAACTAGATGTTGTGTATTCCAGTTGAGGGAACCCACTGCTGTGCTCTAGAGTCCCTCTCCTGGGGGGTCCCCTGTGGCAGAAAACAGTACTCTTCATTCCCACAGAATGAACACAAACACTTGGGAGCTTGGACAATCCCCCGAGAGGAAGGCTCTTCCTCGGCCTCTGAGACAACCCCTACCCTGACCGGACACTGTAAACGCAACACCCAGAGACAAAATCCTGAGTGACTGCCTCCCACTTGCCCTACTTTGATTTCCAGAGGATCTCCCCTCACGCACGAGAGATCAGGCCTGCCATTACATTGGCCCCTAGCTGAGCCAAGTTTGCTTTTTCAGACATCTGTCCCCACAGCACTGGCAAACACAGCCTCTTGGCTGGGTCCTCTAGAGCCATACCACAGGACCGTGCCTGCTCTCTCCTGGGAAACTGTGTCCATTCCTTTGGCCACACACCTCCAGAATATGAGAAACCTAAGGCCTCCGAGGACATCCCACTACTGGGAGCCTCACTGGACTCACAGGGGCATTCGGACACAATTGAGCAATTACATCCATGAATGCATGCACACAGATGTCAACAGAGACAGAAGGTTGAGCCGGACAGGCCTATAGGCCGTAGTCTCAACTCTTGCTTTGGTTTCCAGGTGTCACTCCTCAGAGGCTTTGGTTCGAAGGACAGGGTATGGGGCTTTCCTGAGGCACTGAACAGAACTCCTCTCGTCTCCACATGGGAAGTTTCCTTGTTGGAGCCGTGTCAAACACCTCATGTTGGAGAATCCTGCAGAGTCCCTGAGCCACCTCCACATTGCAAGGTCTCCCAGGCCACCAAGCCACAGTAGGACTCATCTTCAGGAGAGTCCATTCCAACTTTCCCCTCTGGGTAGCTCACCCAGGAGCCCGCAGATTGAGATTGCCTTGTCCTGACTAAAGAGTGGGAATATGAGTTGGCGTTCCCAGGCATCCATGCTTAGACACCTGCTCTGGAGTCTTTCCGTATGGGGCCTCTTGGAACCATCCAATTGGACTCGACTGTCGTGCAGAAGGAAAAACCTTGAGGTTTGGAGCAGTTCACAAATCCCATCGTAGGCAAACCTCCCTGGCCTCATGTAGCCACCACACCCTTCAGGAAGAGGCCATGCTGGACAAAAACTCTAGCCTGAGGCACGTCTCATGGTTGACATGACCTCAGTGCAGGAGATCTCGATTCAGCCTCTGCAGAGTGGCCCTGCCGTGCCCTCGGTCCAAACCTCATGGTAGCTTGTGTTTTGAGACTTCCTTCCTCACACTCCTGGCAAACAAGCCCTCCGGACTAGGAACTCCAGAACCACAACCCAGCCCAGTGTCTGCCCAACGGAAGAAAAACGTTTCCCTGTGGGGCTCTCCAGAAAACCCAGATGAGGATCAACCTGCTCGAGCCTCGATGGTAACCGATCTGGATAGGCTGCTCAGGGCACACATGCTCTGTCTGACACAGCCTGAAGCCAGACGTCCAAACAGACAAGGAGACAGCTGGCCGCACACCCAGCACTTCGGACACACCATGGCCTTATGCCGTCACCTCTTCCTAACCTTGGTTTTCAGATATCTGAACCTAGACAGTATATCAATTCTCCACACAGCTGGGTATCGCAAGACAAAACAGAACTCCTCCTTCCCCATGGCTGTAAAGCTTGCTCTTGGCATGGAGTCACAGCTTAAGGGTGGGAGAATCCTTCATGGCCCCTGATGCCACGCCCAAACTTGAGTGCTGCTTGGGCACAAATTCACACTGTGACCCTCAGCATGAGCCCCATGTCAAAGAAAGGCCTGTGAGGGCCTAAACAAGAGCCCCCATATGGGTCTTGCCAAGCCCCTATGACCCAATCCTCACCAGGGTTTGAGTTTTCCAGTCGCCACACCTGTACCTGGGGCTCTGCCCTTGAATCCAATTCTTGGAGAGACCCATGAGCCAGACAACACGACTCCACCCTTCCCACAAAATGACCCCAAACTCTTGGAAACTGGGACAAATCCCAGAGAGGGATACCCCTCCACAGATCCTAAGGCCCCCCTCCAATCCACGGCTATCCCGGACACAACATCCAGAGACAAAAGCCTGAAGGAATGCCTCCCACTCGCCCTTGTTTCAGAGGCCCCGGAGCTCCCTCTCGGGCTATACATCAGGCCTGCCATACCCTAGGCGCCACTCTTAAGCTGAGTTTGTGTTTTCAGACTTCTGTGCCCACAGCCTGGACACACACAACCCCCAGGCGAGGCCCTCTGGAGCCACAGTGAAAAATTGTGCCTGCCCTTTCCAAGGAAAGTGTGCCAAATCCATGACCACAACCCTACAGGTTAGGGAAAAGCTCCAAGCCCCTGAGGCCATCAATAGTGGAGACCACCCTGGACTAAGAGGGGCTCTCTGACACCAGCGGATCAACTATGTCCACTTAGACTCTCAGACAGTGTCCCCAGAGACAGAAGGTTGAAATGGACAGGCCCCCAGGCCCTAATCTGAACCTTTCTTTGGTTTCCATGTGTCCGTCCTCAGAGGACTGTTTTCGTAGACCCGCACACGGGGCTTTTCTGACGCACCAAACCAAACCTCTCTCGTCTCCACATGGGGAGCTTTCTTACTGGGGATGTATCAAACCCTTCAGGTAGGAGAGTTCCGCAGGGCCACTGAACAACCAGCACATTCCAAGGTCTCCATGGACTCCAAACGCACATTATGACGCATCCTCAGGAGAGGCTTTTTCAACACAGCCCCCTGGGTAGCGTGCCCCAGAGGCAGCAGATCAAACATATTTTGTCGCTTATAGCCAAGGGGAATGCGAGGCATGCTGTACAGTGATCCATCCTTCGAACCCTGCTCTCCAGTCCTTCCGTTTGGTATGTCCTGGAGCCATGCAACAGGACTCGAATGTCCCGCAGAAGGAAATCTTGTGGTTTGGGGCAACCTCCAAACTCAGCGTGGGAAAACTTCCTTGGCCTCATGAGGCCCCCGCTTCATGAAGGTGCCATCATGGACACATACTCCAGTCTCAGCCAACGTCTGATCCTCAGCCTGACTTCAGATGCAGGAGATTTTGATTCAGCCTCTGCAGAGTGGGCCTGCTCTGCCCTTGGCTCCAATCCTCACACTAGCTTGTGTTTTCAGACTTCCGTCCTCACACTCCTGGCCCACAAACCCTCCCTACTGGGAATTCTGGGGCCACACTGAAGCACTCTTCCTGCCTCCCAGGAGAAAAACATTGTCTATGGTGCTGCACAGAAACCCCAAATGAGGATCAAACTGCTTGGCCCTCGGCAACACCCCAATTGCATAGGCTACCTTAAACACTGATGCTCTTTCTCAAAAGCCTGAGCCCAGACCTTCCAACAGACACCGACACAGCTGGCTGCACACCCAGCACATTGGACCCGCCACTGCCTTAGGCCACCATCCATTCCCAACCTGGGTTTTCAGTCATCGGAACCTAGACCTTATCTCCAATCCCTGCACAGGGGGGAACCTGATGCATAAGTCAATACCCCTCCTTCCCCATGGCAAGAAACCTTGCTGCTGGCAGTGAGTCAAACCTTCAGTGTAGGAGAAAACGGCAAACCTGGCGGGCCTCATGAAGCCCTCATATCTTTCAAGGAGAGGCCATCATGGTCAAAAACTCTAGCTTGAAGCACGTCTCATAGTAGATATGACCGCAATGCAGGAGATCTTGATTCAGCATCTGCAAAGTGGCCTGCCGTGCCCTCGGTCCCAAACCTCATGCTAGCTTGTGTTTTCAGACTTCCTTCCTCACACTCCTGGCAAACAATCCCTCCAGAGTAGGAATTGCAGAACCACAAGCCTGCCCAGTTACTGCCCACCGGTAGAAAACGTTTCCTTGTGGGGCTTTCCATAAAACCCAGATGAGGATCAACCTGCTCTTGCCTCGACGGCACTCAGATTTGATAGGCTGCTCTGGGCACTAATGCTCTGCCTTTCACAGCCTGATGCCAGACGTCCAGACAGGCAAGGAGACAGCTGGCCACACACCTAGCACTTCTGACACGCCATGGTCTTATGCCGTTATATCTTCCTAACCTTGGTTTTCCGATATCTAAACCCAGATATTATATCAATTCCCCACACAGTTTGGCATCTGAAGCACAAATCAGAACTCCTTCTTCCCCATGGCTGTAAGGCTTGCTCTTGGCATGGAGTCACACCTTCAGGGTGGGAGAAACCTTCATTTCCCCTGAAACCACGCCCAAACTTGAGTGCTGCCTTGGGCACAAATTCACTCTGTGACCCTCAGCATGAGCCCAATATCAAAGAAAGGCCTGTCAGGGCCTTGACCAAGAGCCCTCATATGGGGCGTGCCAAGCCCCTATACACCCAATCCTCACCAGTGTTTGAGTTTTCCAGTCTCCCCCCTGTTCCTGGGGCTCTGCTCTGGAATCACTTTCTTGGAGAGACACATGAGCCAGACAACAGGACTCCACCCTTCCCACAAAATGACCCAAAACTCCTGTTAGCTGGGACAAATCCCCAGAGAGGTTACTCGTCCACAGTCACTGAGGCCACCCCCTACAATCCACGGCTATCCTGGACGCATCCAGAGACAAAAGCCTGAAGGAATCTCGCCCTTGATTCACAAGCCAAGGAGCTCACTCTTTATCTGTACATCCGGCCTGCCATACCCTCGGCGCCACTCAGAACCTGAGTTTTTGTTTTCAGACTTATGTGCCCACAGCCTGGACCCACACACCCTCCAGGCTAGGGCATCTGGAGCCACAGTGAAAGATTGTGCCTGCCATCTCCAAGGAAAGTGTGCCCAATCCATTGACCACAACCCTACAGGTTAGGGAAAAGTTCCAAGGCCCCTGAGGCCATCCTGATAGTGTAGGCTGCCCTGGACTAAAAGGGGCACTCTGACACCAGCTGAGCCATTATCACCACTTAGACTTTCAGACAGTGTCCCCAGAGACAGAAGATTGAAATGGACAGGCCCTTGGGCTTTAATATGAACCTTAGCTTTAGTTTTCATGTGTCTGTCCTCAGAGGACTGGTTTCTTATACCAGCATATTAGGTTTTTCTGAGGCTCCAAACCAAACCTCTCTCGTCTCCACATGGAGTGCTTTCTTACTGGATCTGTATCAAACCCTTCTGGTCGGAGAATTCTGCAGGGCCACAGTACAACCATCACATTCCAAGGTCTCCATGGACAGAAACCCACATTATGACGCATCCTCAGGAGAGGCCATTTCAACTCAGCCCACTGGTTAGCTTGCCCCAGAGCCAGCAGAACAAACATATCTTGTCGTTAATGGCCAAAGGGAATGCGAGGCATGTTGTTCAGGGATCCATCCTTTGAACCCTCCTCTTCAGTCCTTCCGTATGGTATGTACTGGAGCCATTCAACAGGACTCGACTGTCTCGCAGAAGGAAACCTTGTGGTTTGTGGCAACCTCCAAACTCAGCGTGGGAAAACTTCGTTGGCCTCATGAGGCACCTGCTTCATGAAGGTGCCATCAAGGGCACAATCCAACCTCAGCCAATGTCTGATCCTCAGCCTGACTTCAGATGCATGAGATATCCTTTCAGCCTTTGCAGAGTGGGCCTGCTCCCCACCTCACCCTATGTTTTGTTTTCAGACTCTACCCTAGCACTCCTGGCCCAAACCCTCATGATTGGGAATTCTGGTTCCAGAACGAAGCACTCTGCCTGCCCCCCAAAAAAACATTGTCTATGGCATTGCTCAGAAACCCCAAATGAAAATCAACCTGCTCAGCCCTCGGGAACACCCCAATTGCATAGGCTACCCTAAACACTATGCTCTGTCTTACATAGCCTGAGCCCAGACCTTGTGAGAGACATTGAGACAGTTGGCTTCACACCCAGCACATCGAAACTGCCATGGGTTAGGCCATTTCATCCCTTCCCATTAACCTGGGTGTCTTCCTGGAGGTATATTCTGAGGCTGTGTCAGACTATGCATTTTTTCTGGAGCTTCCTATGGAATTGGGGTGGTATTAGGGGCCTTGCAATTTTCTCTTAATCTAGTGGGTTGGGAAAATGAGACAGGCTGACATTCCTTGGGAGAGCTGGCCCAGTGCTGTTGTGTGTTCCTGGAGGCCCCATCCTGGAGGGCATATGGGTCAAAACTCTGGGTCCAAAGTCTTCAGACACAAACTCGGGTAAGAGTTAAGCTCGAGGTGATGGCAGACCCAATCTGTAGACCCTGAGCGAAGCATCTCCAGATATGAAATTCGGACGGCTGTGAGGCAGGAGCACAGTCTTTTCTGTCTGACTTGTTTGTCTATGATGGCCACGAAATGGAGGGGTGGCCTCATGGGTCCATGTGAGATTCTACCTCTCTGGGAATTCTGCTCGGCACCCAAGAGTTTGGTGTATTTCTGGGGGATGGGAGGAGCGCAGTTTTATGAGTCAGGGATCCCGTCCAAACAGCCATTCCAGAGATGGGTCCTGGGTTCTGGAGCCTGGATCACCGCAACAAGGCTTAGGATTTGGGCCTAGGGTCCTGCTCTATGTTTTCCTGGTACAGCTCCCGAGTGTTCTTGTTGGAAATGGGTCTCATTCTGAGGGTCACAATGCCTATTTTTGCCCAGATGCCCATGCTGAGTGGGTGTGACCTCATGGGATATGCACTTGGCTCCCACTCTGAGGGTTGGACTGCCATCTCAACATTCAGTTTTCCTGCCATGGGGAAGGAGGTGTACTTTTTTATGCTTCAGGTTCCCCCATGGGCAGGAATTTGAGCTAAGTTCTGGGACAGGGGCCTGAATACCCAGTTCACTTTGAGATGAGGTCCTCGGGCCAAGGCAGGACCCACCTGCAGAAAATGAGGCCTGCTTTCTGGGTGGCTGTCAGGAGCTCGGGCTCGAGCTGTGTCAGACAGAACATTCGTGGAGAGTTCGGCCTATGATATTGGGGTGCTTTTGAGAGCTGTGCAACTGGATCCTCATGGGGGATTTTTGCACAGACCCTTTCTTCACTTCTTCTATCTGGTGAGCAGGCAGATGGCTGCATTACGGCTCCAGAATATCCAAGTTGGAGGGTTTTCAGGCGAGGAGTGTGAGGACAGAAGTATGAAAACATAAGCTACGGTTACGCTCAGTGCCGAGCACATGTCTATTCCAATGTACAGCAGTTGTTTCGAGGTCTTCAGCACCTGGGTGAGGGGAAGATGTCTGCTCACGCTGGAGTTTGTATCCATGATGGCCAACAAATGGTGGGGAGGCCTCAAGAATTCTTGGAGGTTTTTCCAAGCTGGAGCTTGTGAGCTGCTCCAAACATCAAGGTGTCCTACTAAGGGACAGCAGAAGTCTTCTTACAGGGCTCCAGGGTCCCCCATATGGAAGATTCGATAGCAATGCTCTCTGAATGGAGGCCTGGGAAGCCAATCTCTTGTTACCATTGCAGCTGAGGAACAGGGTAAGCTTGAACCAATGACACTGATTCCAAGTTCCAAGTGATTTGCGTTGATGGAAGTTCTCAGTCTAACAGGTCCCAATGCTGCTTGGTGTCCAGGGAGACCTTAGAATGTGGTGGCGGCTCTCTGACCATTGAGGATTCTCTATCCTTAGGATTAGACCCAGTACCCAGGAGCCAGGTTTCCTTCTTGGGACAGGAGGTGTGCTCTTGTATGGCTCACGGACCACAGGTTGGACCATATGCTTGAATTTCCAGAACAGCCCTCTAGGGAGAGAGACCTCAAAACATAAGCTAGGGTTCTGATGAGGTTTTAGGGCCATGGAAGTTTCAATCTTCGGACTAAGTGCCATTGGCCTGCATGTCATCCTGGAGGTAGGTGCTGAGGCTGTGTCAGGCTGTGCACTTTTTCCAGAGTGGCCTATGATATTGGGGTGCAGTCAGGGGCCTTGCAGTTTTCTCCTAATCTGGACATTTTGGGAAACTGAGATGGGCAGGGTTTCCTCAGGAGAGCAGGGCCAGTGATGTCATGTGTTTCTCGAGGCCCCATCCTGGAGGTCATGTGTGTCAGGACTTTGGGACCAAAGACTTTAGACACAACCTCGGATAAGAGATAGGAGTGAGGTGATGGCAGTCCGAATCTGAAGACCCTGAGGGAAGCTCCTCGGGATTTGAAATTCAGGTGGCTGGGAGGGAGGAGCACAGGCTTTTCTGTCTGGATTGTGTGTCTAGGATTGCCACTAAATGGAGGGGTGACCTCATGTGTCCATGGGATATTCTTCCACTCTGGTGATTCTGCTTGGCACCCAAGAGTTTGATTTCTTTCTGGGGAAGAGGAAAAGACTGTATTCCATCTCTGGGATCCTGTCCAAACAGGGATTCCAGAGATGGTTTCTGGGTCCAGACACTGGGAAAACTTAACCAAAGCTTCGATTTGGGTTCCTGGTCCAGATCCCAAGGGGGATCTTTGGAAAGGGGTCTCATTCTGAGGGTCACAATGCCTGTTTGTGCCCAGCTGCCCATCCTGTGTAGGCGTGGTCTCATGGACCATGCACCTGGTTCCCACTCAGGGTTGTACAGCCATCTCAACATTCAGTTTTCTGGCCATGGGGAAGGAGGAGCACTCTTTTGTGCTTCCGAGTCCCCTATGGGCAGGAATTTGAGCTAAGTCTGGGACAGGTACCTGAATATCCAGGTTGCTTCAAGATGATGGCCTCGGGCCAATGTTGGACCCACCTGGAGGATATGGGGCCCACTATCTGGGTGGCTGACAGGAGGTCGTGGATCAGGCGATGTCAGACAGACAATTTATGCAGAGGTCGGTCTATTATATTGGGGTGCCATTGAGGGCCGTGCAGGAGGATCCTCATGTGGGTTTCTGCGAAGACCCATAGGGCACTTCTTCTTTCTGGTGGGCAGGCAGAAAGCTGCACTGTGGCTTCAGAATTCCCAATATGGAGGGCTTGTAGGCGAGGAGTGTGAAGACAGAAGTCTGAAAACACAAGCCACGGATAAGCTCAGTGCCGACCACAGGACCATTCCATTGTGCAGTGGTTGTTTCGAGATTTCCAGCACCTGAGTATGGGCGAGGGTCAGATGTCTGCTCACGCTGGGTTTGCATCCATGATGGTCAACGAATTGTGGGGTGGCCTCAAGATTTCTTGGAGATTTTCCCAAGCAGGACCTTGTGAGCTGCTCCAAACAGCAAGGTGTCCTACTGTGGGACAGGGGAAGTCCGCTTACAAGGCTCCAGGGTCCCCCATATAGAAAGATTCGACAGCAGAGGTCTCTGAATGGGGGCCTGGGAAGTCTTCCTTGCATGACCATATCAGCTAAGGAACATTGCAGGCTTGATCTGCTGGTTTTTGTTCAAATTTCCAAGTGATCTAAGTTGACGGATGTTCTCAGTCTAATGAGTCACAATGCTGCTTGGTGTCCAGGGAGACCTTAGAATGTGGTGGTGAGGGTGCCTGGGTGGCTCAATGGGCTAAGCCGCTGCCTTCGGCTCAGGTCATGATCTCAGGGTCCTGGGATTGAGTCCCGCATCGGGCTCTCTGCTCAGCAGGGAGCCTGCTTCTTCCTCTCTCTCTCTCTGCCTTCCTCTATGCCTACTTGTGATCTCTCTCTGTCAAATAAATAAATAAAATCTATATTAAAAAAAAGAATGTGGTTGTGGGTCTGTGGCCATGCAGGATTCTCCTACCTGAGGGTTAGACCCAGTTCCCAGGAGCCAGGTTCCCTTCTCGGGACAGGAGGGGTTCTCTTGTATGGCTCAGGGACCACATGTCGGATCATATGTTGGATTTCAAGACCAGGCCTCTGGGCACAGAGGCCTGAATATCTAGGCTAGGGTTCTTATGAGGTTGTAGGGGCATGTCATCCTCAACCTTCGGACTTAGGGACTTTGACCTGTGAGTCTTCCTGGAGGTAGATGCTCAGGCTGTGTCAGACTGTGCATTTTTTCCAGAGTGGCCTATGAAATTGGGGTGGGCTCAGGGGCCTTGCAGGCTTTTCCTAATCTGGAGGGTTTGTGCAACTGAGACGGCAGAATTTCATCCAGAGATCAGGCCCAGTGATGTAGTGTGGTTCTGTCAGCCCCATCCTGCAGGGAATGTGGTTAAGGGCTCTGGGACCAAAGTCTTCAGACACAAAATTGTGTATCAATTAGGAGGGAGGTGATGGCAGCCCCGATCTGCAGACGCTGAGGGCAGCTCCTCAGGATTTGAAATTCGTGTGGCTGGGAGGCAGGAGCAAAGGCTTTTCTGTCTGGATTGTGTCTAGGATGGCCTTGGAATGGTGGTGTGTCCTCATGTGTCCATGGAATATTCTACCTCTCTGGGGATTCTGCCCAGCACCCAAGAGTTTGGTGTCTCACTGAGAAGGAGAGAGCGTGGTTTACTGTTTCACGGCTCCCGTCAACACAGGGATTCCAGAGATGGGTTATAGGTCCCTGTGCCTGGATAACCCTACAAAGGCTTAGTATTTGGGCCTAGAGTCTTGACTGCCTGGCTCTGTGGGGCTTTGGTTCAGCTCCCATGGAGACTTGTTGGAAATGGGTCTCAGGGTAAGGGTCACAATGCCTGTTTGTGCCCAGATGCCCAACCTGAGTGGGCATTGGCTCTTGTTCCATGCACCTGGATCCCAATATGAGGGTTGGACCACCATATCAACATTTAATTTTCCTTCTATGAGGAAGGAGGAGTACTCTTTTGTGCTTCAGATTCCCCCATGCACAGTAATTTGAGCTATGTTCTGGGACTGGTACGTGAATAACCAGGTTGGTTTGAGATGAAGGACTCAGGTCAAGGCAGGTCACACCTGCCAGATATGGGTCCCGCTATCTAGGTGGCTACCAGGAGGTCGGGGCTCGAGCTGTGTCAGACAGAGCATTAGTTCACAAGGTGGCCTATGATATTGTGGTGCTATAGAGGGCTGTGCTGGTGGAACCTTATATGGAGTTTCACGCAGACCCATAGGGCACCTCTTTTTTCAGGTGGGCAGGCAGAAGGCTGCATTGTGGCTCCCAAATTCCCAATATGGGGGACTTGAAGGCGAGAAGTGTGAGAACAGAAGGCATAAAACACAATCTATGCTTAATCTCAGTGCCGAGAACATGGCCGTTCCAATGTGCAGTGGTTTTTTTCGAGATCTCCAGCATCTGAGTACAGGCGAGGGTCAGATGTCTGCTCATGATAGAGTTTGTATCTATCGTGGCCAACAAATGAAATATCCAGCACCTGAGTAAAGGTGGATTTCAGATGTTTACGCACACTGGAGTTTGTGTCTCTGATGACCGAATGGAGGAGTGGCATCAAGAGGCTGATGCATGTGAGATGCTCCAAACAGCAAGGTTGTTTTTTCTACTGGACAGTTAGAGTCTGGTATGTTTTCTGCAGGGCCCCCCATGTGAAAAGTATGGGTAGCAGAGCCCTTCCACATGGATGCCTGGAAAGCACACCTCCATTGACCAATGCAGCTGAGGAACATGCAGGTTCTTTACGGTGCTTCTGGGGCGAAGCACCAAGGTCTTGAGTTGACATGGAATCTCTTGAAGATGGGTTACAATGCTGGTTTTTTTTTTTACCAGGTAGATCTTAGAATGTGTTGGTGGCTAAGGTGCCTGCAGTATTCTCCTACCCTGAGGGTTTAACACAGGTCGAAGAGCACGGTTACCTTCTGGGGACAGGAGATGTAGTGTTTTGTGGCTCAGGGACCACATGCCGTATCATAAGTTCCTATTCAAGAACAGGCCTCTGAAGACAGATGCCCGACAACCTAATCTAGGGTTCCAATGAGTCCCAGGGGCATGAGAGGTTCAATCTTCAGACTTAGGACAGTTGACTTGGGTGTCTGCCAGGATGTAGGTGATCAGGGCGTTTCAGACTGTGCACTTATGTCCAGAGTAACCTCCAATATTGGGGTGGCCACAGGGGCCTTGAATGTTTCAACCAACTCTGGAGGGTTTGGTTAACTGACATGCACAATTTCCATGGGGATGGCAAGCACAGTCCTGTGGTGTGGCTCCAGAGACTCCACCCTGGAGGGCATGTGAGCCATGGTTCTGGGAGGGAAGTCTGCAAACACAAACTTGGGTTAGGTTTAGTGGCTAGGTTATCACAGGGCAATGTGTAGACCTGGAAGGCTACTCGTCAGGAACAGTAACTGGAATGACCCGAAGGTGGAAGCACAGGCTTTTATATCTGGATTGTGTGTCTAGGGTGACGTCAGAATGTAGCTGTGGCCTCATGGGTCCATGGGAGATTTTTCCTCTAAGGATACAGGCGGCTCCCAATATTTTGATGACTTTTTGGTATGGGAAGACTGCTATTTTCGATCTTAGGTGTGCCCCAAAACAGAGATTCCAGAGATGGGCTCTGGGTCTAGGCGCCTGGAAAATCCCACCAAGGGTTGGGATTTGGGCTTATGGGCAGACCAGGCCTGCAATGCAGGATCTTGGTGGTGCAACTGAGAGGGCTTGTTTGGAAACATGCTCAGGCTGAGCATTACAATGCCTGTTTGTGCTCAGGGTGGCCCTCAGGAGTGGGCGTGGTCCCATTGTCCATTTTCTGGCTCCCACACTGAGGGATGGACACACATTCCAATGTCCAGGTTTCCAGCCATGGGGAAGGAGGAAATATCTATTGTGCTTCATGTTCCCCCATAGGCAGGGATTACAGCAAAGGTCTGGGGACAGATGCCTGAATACCAAGGATGCATAGAGATGACAGATTTGGGCCATGGCCGTTCTCACATGCTGGATATGGGCCCCGCTCTCTGGGTGGCTGACACGAGGTCTGGGCTCAGGCTGTGTCAGACACAGCACTAGTGGCCAGAGAAGTCTATATATTGGGGTTCTCTCCAGGGCCGAGTAAATTGATCCTCATGTAGGGTTTCTGGCGAGACTCACGAAGCACTTCTTTCTGTGGGGCAGGCAGAATGCTGCCTTATGGATCCAGAATTCCCTATCAAGAGGGTTTGGGGACAAATAGGGTGAGAATGCAATTGTAAACACCAGCTATGCTTAAATTGAGTGCCAAGCGGAAGTCAGTTTCAATGTGCAGCAGCTTATACGAGATATCCAGCACCTGAGTAAGGGCAGATGTCAGATATTTGCTCACACTGGAGTTTGTGTCTAGGATGACGACTAATGGAGGGGTGGCTTCAGGAGGCAATGGAGGGTTACCCACGCTTAAGATTGTGAGATGCTCCAAACAACAAGGTTTCCTTCTAATGGACAGGAGGAGTCTGTTTTTTTTTTCCTCCAGGGTCCCTCAAGTGGAAGTTTGCGTAGCAGAGCCCTCCTGCATGGATGACTGGAAAGCACACGTCCAATGACCATTGCAGCTGAGGAACATGACAGGTTCGTTTTGGTGGTTCTGGTGCCAAGTACCAAGGCCTTGAGTTGACTTGGAATCTCTTACAGATGTGTCCCAAAACTGGTTTGTTACAAGGGAGGTCTTAGAATGTATTGGTGGCTAAGGGCCACGCTGAGGGTTTGGCACAGGTCGATGTGCACAGTTTCTATCTTGGGAGAGGAGATGTTCTGTTTTGTGGCTCAGGGTACATATGTTGTATCCTGACTTGGTATTCAAGAACAGGCCTCTGAGGATTGATGCTGGCAACCTAATCTAGAGATCCAATGATGTCCTTGGTGCCCATCAGGTTCCATTTTCTTACTAAGGACCATTGATATGGTTGTCTGACTGGATGTAGGTGATCAGGGTGTTTCAGACTGTGCATTTGCATCCAGAGCCACTTCCAATATTGGGGTGGGCTCAGGGGCCTTGCAGGTTTCTCCTAACTTGGAGGCTTTGGGGAACTGTGATGGGCACAGTTTCCTTGGGGATGGCAGGCCCAGTCCTGTGGTAAGGCTTCAGAGACCACCTCCTTGAGGATATGAGAGCCATGGTTTTGGGAGGGAAGTCTGAAAACACAAATTTGGGTCAGGGATAGTGGCAAGGTGATGGCAGGTCCAATGCATAGACCTAGAAGGCATCACGTCAGGAACTGTAATTAGGGTGACTGAAAGCTGGTAGCACAGGCTTTTCTATCTGGATTGTGTGTCCAGGATGGGCTCTGAATGTAGACGTGGTCTCATGGTTCAATGGGAGACTTTTCCTCTCTAAGGATCCTGGTGGATCTCCATAGATTGGTGGTTTTTCAGAGAAGAAAAGAGTGCTCTTTTCCATCTTAGGGGTGCTCCAAAACAGGGAAGAATGCTGTTTTCCAACTTAGGCTTATGCCAAAACAGGGATTCCAGAGACGGGCTCTGGGTCTGGGTGCCCGGATATCCCACCAAGTGTTAGGATTTGGGCCTAGGGGCATTCCAGGCCTGCAATGCAGGATCCTAATGGTGTAACAGAGAGGGCTTGTTTGAAAGCATGCTCAGGCTGAGGGTCATCATGCCTCTTTGTGCCCAGGGGGGCCCTCAGGAGAGGGCGTAGTCTCATTGGCCATATAGCTGGATCCCACTTTGAGGGTTGGACACCCATTGCAACAGCCAGGCTTCCTGCAATGGAAAGAGGAGTTCTCTATTGTGCTTCAGGTTCCCCCATTGGCAGGGTTACAGGAAAGGTCTGTGGAAAGTTGCCTTAATACCAAGGATGTGTACAGATGACAGGCTAAGAATTCCCAGGTAACAAAACAGCATTGTTACCCATATTCATGACATTCCATGTAAAAATAAGCCCTTAGTACTTCGCCCCAGAGCCACCAGAATGAACTTGCCATGTTCCTAAGCTGCAATGGTCAGTGGAGGTGTGGTTTCCAGGCAACCATACGGGGGTGCTCTGCTACACAAACTTTGCAATTGGCGGGGACCCTTGAGACAAAAAAACAGAATGCCCCTGTCCGGTAGAAGGAAACCTTCTGTTTGGAGCATCTCACAAGCCCCAGCGTGGGAAATCCTCCATTTCCTCTTGAAGCCACCACTCCATTTGTCAGTCATCATAGACACAAACTCCAGCATGAGCAAACATCTGACATCTGCCCTTACTCAGGTGCTGGATTTCAATTCGATCGCTGCACACTGGAACTGCCTTTAGTTTGACTGAATTAAGCCATAGCTTGGGTTTACAATTCCATCCTCAGCCTACTGGTCCACAAGCCCTATTGTGAGGGAATTCTGGAGCTACAACACAATATTCTGCCTTCCCCATAGAAAGAAAAAGGGCCTGGAGAGTCTGCCCAGAAACTCCATATGATGGTCAATCTTCTCGGTGCTAGACGGAACCCTGATTCATAGGCTGCCCTGGGCACTAGTGCTGTGTCTGACATAGCCGGAGCCAGGACCTAGTGTCAGCCACTGAGAGATCAGGGCCCATATACAGCATGTGAGACCAGCTATGGCCCAAGTCTGTCTTCTCTTCTATTCTTGGTATTCAGGCATCTGTACCCACACCTTTGCTGAAATCCTTGCCATTGGGGGAACCTGAAGCACAATAGAGAACTCCTCCTTCCCCATGGAAGGTATTCTGACAGTTGGGATAGTTGCTCAACCCTCAAAGTGGAAGGCAGCTCCATGGCCAAGGAGACCATGTGCACTCATGATGGCTTCCCCGGGCACAAGCAGGCATTGTGACCTCAGCCTGAGCATGCTTTCAACCAAACGCTCTCAATTGCATCTCTGGGATCCCGAATTGCAGGCCTAGTACACACCTAGGCCCAAATCCTAACCCTGGTGGGATTTTACAGGGGCCCAGACACAGAGCCCATCTCTGGAATCCCTATTTTGGGGGACCCTTAAGATGGAAAACAGCACTCTTCCCTTCCCCGAGATAGTCACCAAACTCTTGGTAGCCACCAGGATCCTTGAGTGGAAAAATCTGCCATAGACCCATGAGAACACACCTGCATTCCGAGGCCATCCTGGACATACAATCCAGATACATATCATGTGCTATCACCTTTGAGTCATCGGATTTACAGTTCCTGACGAGCTGCCTTCCAGGTCTATGCATTGGGCCTGCAATCACCTTGCCATTAACCTAAACTGAGTTTGTGTTTGCAGACTTCCTTCCTAAAACCATGGCTCACATGACCTCCAGGTTCTGGCATCTGAAGCCACACCACAAGACTGTGCATGAGATCCTCAAGGAAACTGTGCCCATCACTTTTGCCCGATACCTTTAGATTAGGAGAAACCTGCAAGGCCCCTGAGCGCAGCCAAATAATGGAGGCCGCTCTGGGCACAAATGCACAGTCTGAGACACCCTGATCACCTCCATACAGGCAGACACCCAAGTCAATGCTCCTGAGTCAGAAGATTGAACCTGACATGCCCCGAGGACTTCATTGGCACACTAGATTAGGTTTACAGGTATCTGTCATCAGAGGCCTGCTCTGGAATATCAACTTGTGATAAAATATATAGTCCCTGAGCCACAGAACAGAATATATCCTCCCCAAAAAGGAAGCCATGCTCCTGGAATTGTGTCATACCCTTAGGGTATTTGGATCCTGAATGGCCCCTTAGCAACCAGCACATTCTGATATTCCTGGTAACAAACCATCATTGTGCCCCATCTTCATGAGACTCCATGTCAACTTAAGGTCTCGATATATTGCCCCAGAGCCACCAGAATGCACCTGCCATGTTCCTCAGGTGCAATGGTCAATTGAGGGGTGATTTCCAGGCATCCCTGTGGGGTTCTCTGCTACAAAACTTTCCACATGGAGAAACCAGAGAAAACAAACCAGACTTCTCCTGTCCGGTAGAAAGAAACTTTGCTATTTGGAGCATCTCACAAGCCCCAGCATGGGAAATCCTCCATGGCCTCTTGACGCCACCCTTCCATTTGTGGGTAATCACAGACACAAACTCCAGTGTGAGCAAACATCTGACATCCACCCTTACTCAGGTGCTGGATATTCGAAACGGCAGCTGCACACTGGAACTGCCTTTTGCTTTTCACTGAACTTAACCATAGCTTTGTATTACTATTCTATCCTCACCACACTGGTCCACAATATCTCTTGATAGGGAATTCTGGAGCCACAACGCAGTATTCTGCCTTCCACATAGAAAGAAGAAGGACCTGTTGAGTCTGCCCAGAAACCTCACATGAGGATCAATCTACTCAGACCACGAGGCAACCCTGATTAATAGATTTCCCTGACCACTAGTGCTGTGTCTGACAGAGTCTAAGCCCCGACCTCGTGTCAGCCACCCAGAGTTGAGGGCCCATATTTAGCATGAGAGATCGGCCATGGCCCTGGGCCATCATCTGTACCCATCCTTGGTATCCAGTCATCTGTCCCCCAAACTTTGCTGGAATTCCTGCCAATGGCGAACCTGAAACACAATAGAGAACACCTCCTTCCCCATGGCAGGAATATTGGTTGTCCAACCCTCAGCGTGGGAGCCAGCTGCATGGCCAAGGAGACCATGCCCACTCCTGAGGGCCGACATGGGCACAGGCAGGCATGGTGATCCTCAGCCTGAGCATGTTTTCCAACAAACACTCTCAGTTGCTCCTCCAGTACCAGCATTGCATGTCTGGTATGCCCCTAGGCCCAAATCCTAACCCTTGGTGGGATTTTCCAGGTGCCCAGACCCAGAGTCCGTCTCAGAATCCCTGTTTGGGGCACCATTAAGATGGAAAACAGCACTCTTCCCTTCCCTGAGAAAGGCACCAAACTATTGGGAGCCGCCAGGATCCTTAGAGAGAAAAAATCTCAAGCCACATCACAGGAAAGTTCCTGCCATCCCCAAGAAAACTGTGCCCATCAGGTTGTCCAAACCCTCCAGATTAGGAGAAACCTGCCAGGCCCCTGAACCCACCCCAATATTGGAGGTTGCTCTGGATGCAAACGTGCAGTCTGAAACACCCTGAGCACCTCCATCGAGGCAGAAAGCCAAGTCAATGGTTCTGAGTCAGATGATTGAGCCTGACATGCCCCTAGGACTTCACTGGAACCCTAGATTGGGTCTTCAGACATCTGTTCTCAGAGTCCTGTTCTGGAATACCAAGTTATGATACAACATGTGGTCCCTGATTCCCACAACAGAACATCTCCTGTCTCCAGAAGGAAAATGTGCTCTTGGATCTATGTCCAACTTTCAGGGTAGATGGATCCTGCATGACCCATTAGCCCCAGCACCTTCTATAGTCTCCCTGGTAACAAACCAGCATTGTGACCCAACTTCCTGAGACTTGATGCCAACTCAAGGTGTTGGTACTTTGCCCAAGAGCCATGAAACGAATCTGCCATGTTCCTCAGGTACAAAGGTCAATGGACGTGTGCTTTCTAGGCATCCAAGAGGTAGTTCTCTGCTACACAAAAATTCCACATAGGGAACCCTAGAGCAAACAAATAAGACTGCTCCTGTCAGGTTGAAGGAAACCTTGGTTGTTTGGAGCATCTCACAAGCCCCAGCCTGGGAAGTCCTCCACATTCTCTTGATGCCAACCCTCCATTTGTTAGTCATCATAGACACAAATTCCAGCATGAGCAAACATCTGACATCTGCTCTTACTCAGGTGCTGGATATTTGAATCAGTCACGCACACTGGAAATACCTTTCACTTGACACTGTATTCTTGCATAGTTTGGTTTTACAATTCCATCCTCACCCTACTGGACTGCAAGTCCTCTTGAGAGGGAATTAGGGAGACAAAACGCAACATTCTGCCTTCCCCATAGAAAGAAGAAGGGCCTGGTGAGTCTGCCCAGAAACTCCCCATGAAGATCAATCTACTTGGCCCTCGAGGGAACCCCGATTTATACTTTGTGCTGGCCACTAGCGCTGTGTCTGAGAGAGCCTGAGCCCCAACCTCGTGTCAGCCACCCAGAGTGTGGGGCCCTTATCCAGCATGTGGGACTGGCCATGGCCCAGTCATCTCTACCCATCCTTGGTATTCCGGCAACTATCCCAGACCTTTGCTGGAATCCCTACCAGTGGGGGAACCTGAAGCACAATTGAGAACTCCTCCTTCCCCATGGCAGGAAGCCTGGCTGTTGCTATGGGTGCCCAACCCTCAGAATTAGAACCAGGTGCATGGCCAATGAGACAACGCCCAATCATAAGGGCCACCTGAGCCAAAGCAGGCATTGTGTCCCTCAACCTTAGCATGCATTCAAACAAATGCTCTCAGTTGTTTCTGCAGGGTCCCGCATCGCAGGCCTGGTATGCCCTTAGGACCATATCCTAACACTTCGTGGGATTTTCCATGCCAACATAACCAGAGCCCGTCTCTGGAATCTCTGTTTTGAAGCACCCCTATGATGGAAAACAGCACTCTTCCCTCCCCTGAGAAAACTATTAGGAGCTGCCAGGATGCGTAGAGAGGAAAAATCTCCCAGGGCTCCATAAGACCACACCATCATTCCGAGGCCATCCAGGACACACAATCCAGATACAAGAGACTGTGCTACCACCTTCGAATCACCTGGTTTACAGTTCCAGACGAGCTGCCCTACAGATCTACGCATTGGGCCTGTGATCACCTCGCCATTAACCCTACCCCAAGTTTGTGTTTGCAGACTTCTTTCCCAAAACCATGGCTCACATGCCCTCTATGATGGGTCTCTGTAGCCACACCACAGGAAAGATCCTGCTATCCCCAATGAAACTGTGTCCATCACAGTTGCCCAAACCCTCCAGATTAGGAGAGACCTGCAAGTCCCCTGAGCCCTGTCCAATATTGGAGGCCACTCTGGACACAAATGCACAGTGTGCAACACCCTGATCACCTCCATCCAGGAAGACACCCAAGTCAATGGTCCTGAGTCAGAAGATTGGTCCCTGAACCCCACAATAGAATATCTCCTGTCCCCAGATGGAATTCGTGCTCTTCAACTTGTGTCAAGGGTCGGGGTATATGAATTATGCACAGCCCCTTAGCCCCCAGCACATTCTAAGATCTCTCTGGTAACAAACAAACAGCATTGTGATCCATCTTCATGAGATTCCATGTCACTTCAAGTCCTTGGTAATTCGCCCCAGAGCCACCAGAATGAACCTGCCATGTTCCTCACCTGATATGGTCAGTGGAGGTGTGCTTTCCAGGCATCCATGTGGGAGTGCTCTTCTACTTATTCTTTCCACATGTGGGACCCTGGAGCAAACAAACCAGACTGCCACTGACCAGTAGAAGGGAACCCTCTGTTTGGAGCATCTCAGAAACACCAGCAGAAGAAATCCTTCATGGCCCTTGACACAACCCCTCCATTTGTCAGTCATCATAGACAAAAACTCCAGCATGAGAAAACATCTGAAATCTGCCGTTATTTAGATTCTGCATTTTCTTTTCCACTACTGCACACTGGAACTGCGTTTCACTTGACACTGAATTTAACAATAGCTTGGGTTTAGAATTCCATCCTCAGCCTCCTGGTCTGCAAGCCCTCTAGAGAGGGAATTTGGAGCCACAAGGCAACATTCTGCATTCCCACTAGAAAGAAATAGGGCCTGGTGAATCTTCCCAGAAACTCCACATGAGGATCAATCTACTTGGCACTCGATGGAACCTTGATTTATAGGCTGTCCTGGGCACTAGTACTAGTACTAGTACTGTGTCTGACAGAGCCTGAGCCAAGACCTAGTTTCAGGCACCCAGAGATATGAGCCCATATCCAGCATGTGAGATTGGCCAGGGCCCAATTACATCATCTCTACCCATCCTTGGTATTCAGGCACCTGTCCCCAGACCTTTTATGTAATCCCTACCAATGGGGTAACCTAAAGCACAATAGAGAACTCCTCCGTCCCCATGGTAGGAATCCTGGCTGTTGATATGGGTGTCCAAACCTCAAAGTGGGAGCCAGCTGCATGGCCAAGGAGACAATGCCCACTCATGAGGGCTGCCCTGGGCACAAGTAGCCATTGTAACCCTCAGCTTGATCAAGCCTTCAAAAAAATGCTCTTAGTTGCACCTCCAGGATCCTGCATTGCAGGCCTGATATGCCCTTAAGCCCAAATCCTAACACATCGTGGGATGTTCCATGTGCACATACCCAGAGCCCGTCACTGGGATCCCTGTTTTGAGGCACCCCTAAGATGGAAAACAGCACTCTTCACTTCCCTGAGAAAGCCACCAAACTAATGGGATCCCCCAGGATCCTTGAGAAGAAGAATCTCCCATGGTCCCATGAGTCCACACCTGTATTCCGAGGCCAGCGTGGATATGCTATCCAGATACAAGAGACTGTGCTACTGGCTTCGAGTCACCTGATTTACAGTTCCTGACGTGCTGCCCTCCAGATCTTTGGATTGGGGCTGTGAACACCTCTCCATTAACCTTATCCCGAGTTTGTGTTTGCAGATCTCTCTCTAAAAACCATTGCTCACATGTCCTCCAGGATGGGGCCCCTAGAGTCACACCACAAGACTGTGCTTGCCATCCCCAAGGAAACTGGGCCCATCACAGTTGCCCAAACCCTCCTGATTAGGAGAAACCTGGAAGGCTCCTGAGCACATCCCAATATTGGAGGCTGCTCTGGATGCAAATGCACAGTCTGAAACACCCTGATCACCTCCATCCAGGCAGACACCCAAATCAATGGTCCTGAGTCAGATAATTGAACCTGACATGGCCCTAGGACCTCATTGGAAGAGGGATTAACTTTTCAGGCACCTGTCCTCAGAGGCCACTTCTGGAATACCAACTTATGATACAAATTATGGCCCCTGAGCCCCAGGGTGGGAAATCCTCCATGGCCTCTTGACGCCACCTCTCCATTTGTTGGTCATCATAGACACAAACTCCAGCCTGAGCAAACATCTGACATCCGCCCATATTCAGGCGCTGATATTGGAATCAGCTGCTGCACACTGGAACTGCCTTTCGCTTTGCAATGAATTTAAGCCTAGCTTCAGACTACAATTTCATCCTCACCCTACTGGTCTGCCATATCTCTTGATAGGGAATTCTGGAGCCACAACGCAACATTCTGCCTTCTTCATAGATAGAAGGACCTGGTGAGTCTGCCCATAAACTGCACATGAAGATCAATATACTCAGCCCAGGAGGGAACCCCTATTTATAGTTTGCCCTAGCCACTAGTGCTGTGTCTGACAGAGCCTGAGCCCCTACCTCGTGTCAGCAACCCAGAGGGTGGGGCCCACATTAACCATGTGAGACCGGCCATGGCCCAGGGCTGTCATTACTACCCATCCTTGGTATTCAGGCATCTGTCCCCTAGATCTTAGCTGGAATCCCTACCAATGGGGGGACCTGAAGCACAATAGAGAATTCATCCTTCGCCATGGCAGGAATCCTGGCTTTTGGATGGGTGTCCAACCCTAGGAATGGGAACTGGCTGCATGGCTGAGTAGACATCGCCCAATCCTGATGGCCTCCGGGGCACAAGCAGGCATTGGGACCCTCAGCTTGACCATACTTTCAAACAAACGCTCTCAGTTGCTTCTCCAGGATCCCGCATTGCAGGCCTGGTATGGCCCTAGGCCTAAATATTAACCCTTGGTGGGATTTTCCAAGCACTTAGACCCAGAGCTCATCTCTGGAATGCCTGTTTTGGGGCACGCCTAAGCTGGAAAACAGTACTCATCCCTTCCCGGAGAAATCCAACAAACTATTGAGAACCGCCAGGATCCTTGAGAGGAGAAATCTCCCATGGACCCTTGAGACAACACCTGCAATAAAGGCCATTCTGGAAATTAAATCCAGATACAATTACCTGTGCTACCACCTTTGAGTTACGTGATTTACAGTTCCAGACTTGCTGCCCTCCTGGTCTATGGATTGGGACTATGATCACCTTGCCACTAACCCTAACCTAAGTTTGTGTTTGCAGACTTCTCTCTCAAAATCATGGCGCACATGTCCTCCAGGATGGGGTCTCTGGAGTCACACCACAGGACAGTTCCTGCAATCCCCAAGGAAACTGCCCATCACAGTTGTCCAAAAACCCCATATAAGGAGAAACCTGCAAGGAACCTGAGCCAACCCTAGTATTGGATGCCACTCTGGACACAAATGCACAGTCTGAAACACCCTCATCACCTGCATCCAGTCAGACACCAGAGTCAATGATCCTGAGTCAGAAGATTGAATGACATTCCCCTAGGGCCTCATTCAAACCCTTTATTAGGTTTTCAGGCTTCTGTCCTCAGAGACCTGTTCTGGATTACCAATTTATGATACAACATATGGCCGCTGAGCCCCACAACAGAATATCTCCTGCCCCCAGAAGCAATCCGGGCTCTTGGGCCTGTGTCAAATCCTCAGGCTAGATGAATCCTGCATGGCCCATTAACCACCAGCACATTCTAAGATCTCCCTGGTAACAAACCAACATTTTGACCCATCTTCATGAGGTTCCATGTCCAATCCAGTCTTTATTTCTTCGCCTCAAAGCCACCAGATGCCATGTTCCTTCGCTGTCATGGTCAATGAAGGTGTGCTTTCCAGTCACCCATGTGGGAGATCTATGTTATCTGATCTTTCGACATGGGGAACCATGGAGGAAACAAATCAGACTGCCCCTGTCTGGTAGAAGGAAACCTTGCTGTTTGGAGCATCTCAAAAACACCAGATTGGGAAATCCTCCATAACCTCTTGACGCCACCCCTCCATTTTTGTGTCATCATAGACACAAACTCCAGCATGAGCAAATATCTGACATACACCCTCACTCAAGTGCTGAATATTGGATTCAAACATTGCACACTGGAAATTCCTTTTGCTTGATACAGAATGTAACCATAGCTTAGGTTTACAATTCCATCCTCAGCCTCCTGGTCCACAAGCCCTATTTATAGTGAATTCTAGAGCCACAAAGCAGCATTCTGCCTTCCCCTTACAAACAAGAAGGGCCTGGTGAGTCTGCCCAGAAACCATACATGAGGATCAATCTGCTCGGCACTTGAGGGAACCCCAATTTATAGGCTGCCCTGGGCACTAGTGCTGTGTCTGACAGAGCCTGAGCCAAGACCTAGTGTCAGCCACCCAGTGATCGGGGCCCATATCCACGATTTGATACTGGCCATGGCCCATGTCCATCATCTTTACCCATCCTTGGTATTCAGGCCTCTGTCCCCAGACCTTTGCTGGAATCCCCGCTAATGGGGGAACCTGAAGCACTATAGAGAACTCCTCTTTCCCCATGGCAGGATTCTGGCTGTTGGGATGGTTGTCCAACCCTCAAAGTGGGAGCCAGCTGCATGGCCAACGTGACCACGCCCACTAATGAGGGCCACCTGGGCATAAGCAAGTATTGTGACCCTCAGCCTGAGAATGATTTCAAACAAGCCCTCTCAGTTGCACCTCAAGGATCCTGAATGCAGGCCTGGTAAGCCACTAGGCCCAAATCCTAACACTTGGTGGGATTTTCCAGGGGACCAAACCCAGAGTCCGTCTCTGGAATCCATATTTTGGGGCACCCCTAACATGAAAAACAGCACTCTTCCCTTCCCCGAAAAAGCCACCAACTATTGGGAGCCACCAGGATCCTTAGAGAGGAAAAATCTCCCATGGACCCATGAGGCCACAACTGCATTCTGAGGCCATCCTGCACACAATACAGAGAAAAAAGCCTGTGATTCTGCCTTTGAGTCACCCGATTAAGAGTTCCTGAAGAGCTGCCATCCATGTCTATGCATTGGGCCTGTGATAACCTTGCCACTAACCCTAACCCAAGTTTGTGTTTTCAGACTTCCCTCCCAAAACCATGGCTCACATGCCCTCCAGTTTGTGATAACTGGAGCCACACCACGGGATTGTACCTGTCTTCCCAAAGGAAACTGTGATTGTCACTATTAAACAAACCCTCTAGATTAGGAGAAACCTGCAAGGCCCCTAAGCCCAGCCCAATATTGGAGGCCACTCTGGACGCAAATGCACAGTCTGACACACCATATCACCTACATCCAGGCTGATATCCAAGTCAATGGTCCTCAGACAGAAGATTGAACCTGACATGCTCCTAGGATTCACTGGAACACTAGAATAGGTTTTCAGGTATCTGTACTCAGAAGGCTGTTCTGAATATCAATGTATGATACAATATGGTCACTGAGCCACACAAAAGAACATCTCCTGTCCTTAGAAGAAAGCTGTGCTCTGGACCTGTGTCAAACACTCTGGGTAGATAAATCCTTCAAGGCCCCCTGACAACCAGCACATTCTATGATCTCCCTGACAACATACCAGCATTGTGACCCATCTTCATGAGACTCCATGACAACTCCAGCCCTTGGTACTTCGGCCCAGAGCCACCAGAATGAAACTGCCATGTTCCTCTGCTGCCATGGTCAATGTAGGTGTACTTTCCAGGCATCCAGCGGGAGTGCTCTGATACCAACTTTCCACATGGGGAACCCTGGAGGAAACAAACCAGACTCCCCTGTACGGTAAAAGGGATCTTTGCTGTATGGAGTATCTCAAGCCTGAGGGTGGGTAATCCTCCATGGCCTCTTGAGGCCACCCATCCATTTGTTGGTCATCATAGACACTAACTCCAGCGTGAGCAATCAACTGACATCTGCACTTACTCAAGTGCTGGATATTTGAATCAGCTGCTACACACTGGAATTGCCTTATGCTTGGCACTGAATTTAAAAGTAGCTTGGCGGGACGCCTGGGTGGCTCAGTTGGTTAAACAGCTGCCTTCGGCTCAGGTCATGATCCCAGCGTCCTGGGATCGAATCCCACATCAGGCTCCTTGCTCCGCAGGGAGCCTGCTTCTCCGTCTGACTCTGCCTTCCACTCTGTCTGCCTGTGCTTGCTCTCGCTCGCTCTCTGACAAATAAATAAAATCTTGAAAAAAAAAAGTAGCTTGGGTTTGCAATTCCATCCTCACCCTGGTGTTCAGTAAGCTCTCTTGATAGGGAATTCTGAAGCCACAACACAGCATTCTGCCTTCCCCATAGCAAGAAAAAACAGCCTGGAGAGACTGCCCAGAAACCCTACGTGAGGATAAATCTACTCGACCCTCGAGTGAACCCCATTTATAGGTTTACCTGGCCACTAGCGCTGAGTCTGACAGAACCTCGTCTCTGACCTCGTGTCAGGACCCAGAGACTGGGCTCCAACTCCAGAATGTGAGACCAGCCATGTCCCAGGGCTGTCATCTCTACCCATTCTTGATTCAGGCATCTGTCCCCAGACAATTGCTGAAATCCCTGCCAATGGGGGAACCAGAAGCACAATAGGGAAATCCTCCTTCCCCATGGCAGGAATGATGGCTCTTGGGATGGGTTTCCAGACCTCAGAGTGGTAGCCAGCTGAATGGCCAATGATAACCCGCCCACTCATGAGGGCCGCCCTGGACACAAGCAGGCATTGTGACCCCCAACATGAGCATGCTTTCAAACAAACACTCTCAGTTGCATTCCAGAATCCAAATTTGCAGGCCTGATATGCCCCTAAGCACAAATCCTAACACCTGGTGGGATTTTTCAGGGGCCCAGAAACACAGCCTGTCTCTGGAATCCCTGTTTTGGGACACCCCTAAGATGGAAAATAGCACTCTCCCCTTCGCCAAGAAAGCCACCATAGTATAGGGAGCCGCTAGGATCCTTGAGAGGAAAAATCTCCCATGGATCCATGAGACCACACCTGTATTCCGAGGCCATCCTGGACACAAAAGCCAGATACACAAGCCTGTGCTACCACCTTCAAGGCAACTAATTTATAGTTCCAGACGAGCTGCCCTCCAGGTCTATGCATTGGGCCTGCGATCACCTCACCGCTAACCTTAACCCGAGTTTGTGCTTACAGACTTCTATCCCGAAACCATGGCTCATATTTCCTCCAGGATGGGGTCTCTGGAGCCACACCAAAGGACTGTGCCTGCCATCCCCAAGGAAAATGTGTCCGTCACATTTGCCTAAAACTTCGAGATAAGGAGAAACCTGCAAGGCCCCTGAGCCCACCCCAATACTGGAGGCCCCTCTGGACACAAATGTGCAGTCTGAAATACGCTGATCACCTGAATCCAGGCAGATACCCAAGTCAGTGTTTCTCAGTCAGAAGATTGAACCTGACATGCTCCTATGACCTCATTGTAAACCCTGATTAGGTTTTCAGGCATCTGTAATCAGAGACCTGTTCTGGAGTACCAACTTAAGATACAACATATGGTCCCTGATCCCCACAACAGAACATCTCCTTTCTCTAGATGGAAGCCGTGCTCTTGGAACTGTGTCAAACCCTCAGGGTAGATGAATCCTACTTGGCCCGTAGCCACCAGCAGAATCTAAGATCTCACTGGTAACAAGCCAGCATTGTGAGCCATCTTCATGAGATTCCATGTCAACTACAGGCCTTGGTACTTCACCCCAGAGCCTTCAGAAAGAACCTGTCATGTTCCTCAGCTGCAATGTTCAGTGGAAGTGTGCTTTCCAGGCATCCATGTGGGAGTGCTCTGCTACCCAAACTTTCCACATAGGGGACTCTCGAGCAAACAAATCTGACTGCCCTGTCCTGTAGAAGGAAACCTGGCTGTTTGGAGCATCTCACAAGCTCAAGTGTGGGAAATCCTCTATGACCTCTTTTCAACTCCTCTCCATTTGTCGGTCATTATAGACACAAACTCCAGCTTGAGCAAACATCTGACGTCTGCGCTTACTCAGGTGCTGGATATTCGAATCAGCCGCTGCACACTGGAAATGCCATTCGCTTGTCACTGAATTTATTCATAGCTTGGGTTTACAATTCCATCCTCACCCTACTGGTCTACAAGCCCTCATGATAGGGAATTCTGCAGCCACAACACAGCATTCTGCCTTCCCAATAGAAAGAAGAAGGGCCTGGTGAGTCTGCCCAGAAACTCCACATTATGATCAATCTACTTGTCCCTTGAGGGAACCCTGAATTATAGACAGCCCTGGCCCCTAGTGTTGTGTCTGACAGAGCCTAAGCCCCGACCTCGTGTCAGCCACCTAGAAGGCGGGGCCCATATCCCGCATGTTAGACTGGCCACGGAACAGAGCCGTCATCTTTACCCATCCTTGGTATTCAGGCATGTGTCCCCAGACCTTTCCTGGAATCCCTACCAATGAGGGAACCTGAATCACAATAGAGAAATCCTCATTCCCCATGGCAGGATTCCTGTAAGTTCGGAAGGGTGTCCAACAAATCCAGCATCCGGTCCTGATTAAAATGCTTCAAATTATAGGGATAGAGGGAACATTAGTCAACTTCATAAAATGTCTATGAAAAACCCACAGTGAATATTATTCTCGATGGGTAATAGCTGACAGGCTTCCCTTTGAGATCAGGAACATGACAAGGATGCCCACTCTCACCACTCTTGTTCTACAAACTATTTGAAATCCTAGCAACAGCAATCAGACAACAATGAGAAATAAAAGGTATCCAAATTGGTAATGAAGAAGTCAAACACTCTCTCCTCACAGATGACATAATTTATATGGAAAACTCAAAACACCCCACCTCCAAACTACCAGAACTCATACAGCAACTCAATAATGTGGCAGGATACAAAATCATTGTACAGAAATCAGTGGCCTTCTTCTACATTATCAATGAAAATACAGAAAGGGACATTAGAGAATCAATTCCATTTACTACAGCACTGAAACCATAAGATACCTGGGAATAAACCATACCAAAGAAGTAAAGGATTTTTCTTGAGGAACTACAGAACACTCATGAAAAAAATTGAAGAAAACAAAAAAGACAGAAGACCATTCCATGCTCAAGGATCAGAAGAATAAACATTGGTAAAATGGATAAAAGACCTCAATGTAAGACAGGAATCCATCAGAACCCTAGAGGAGAACATTGGCAGTAATCTCTTCTATATCAGCCACAGCAACTTATTTCAAGATATGTCTCCAAAGGCAAAGGAAACAAAAGCCAAAATAAACTCTTGGGACTTCATCAAAATCAAAAGCCTCTGCACAGCAAAGGAAAAAGTCAAAAAAACAAAGATGCAACCCATGGAATGTGATAAGATATTTGCAAATAACAGTACAGACAAAAGGTTGATATCCAGGATCTATAATGAACTCCTCAAACTCAACACATAGGAAATAGGCAAACATATCAAAAAATGGGCAGAAGATATGAACAGACAATTCTCTAATGAAGACATACAAATGGCAATCAGACACATGAAAAAATGTACATCATCACTAGCCCTCAGGGTGATTCAAAATAAAACCACAGTGAGATATCACCTTACACCAGTTAGAATTGCCAAAGTTAACAAAACAAGAAACAACATGTGTTGGAGAGGATGTGGAGAAAGGGGAACCCTTTTACACTGTTGGTGGGATTGCAAGTTGGTGCAGCCTCTTTGGAGAACAGTGTGGAGATTCCTCAAGAAATTAAAAACAGAACTTCCCTATGACCCTGCAATTGCACTCCTGGGTATTTACCCCAAAGATACAGATGTCGTGAAAAGAAGGGCCATCTGTACCCTAATGTTTATAGCAGCAATGGCCATGGTCGCCAAACTATGAAAGAACCAAGATGCCCTTCAACGGACGAATGGATAAGGAAGATGTGGTCCATATACACTATGGAGTATTATGCCTCCATCAGAAAGGATGAATACCCAACTTTTGTAGCAGCATGGACGGGACTGGAAGAGATTTTGCTGAATGAAGAAAGGCAGAGAGAATCAATTATCATATGGTTTCACTTATTTGTGGAGCATAACAAATATCATGGAGAACAAGGGGTCTTAGAGAGGAGAAGGGAGTTTGGGGGAATTGGAAGGGGAGGTGAATCATGAGAGACTATGGACTCTGAAAAACAACCTAGGGGTTTGAAGTGGCGGGGGGGTGGGATATTGGGGTACCAGGTGGTGGGTATTATAGAGGGCACAGATTGCATGGAGCACTGGGTTGGTGAAAAAAATAATGAATACTGTTTTTCTGAAAATAAAGAAATTAATTTAATTAAAAAAAAACATTGTTAAAATGTTATACTGGAGACAAGATGGCGGAGAAGTAGGAGGAGGCTCCCTTTCAACCTGAACCCTACTTCTATTGAACTCCACTCACCGACAAAATCAGCCTGAGACCCGAATTATACACATCTGGATCTCTACCAGAGCAGAAAACGCCAGTGGGCAGGTAAAGCAGAGTGGGAAAGTCGGACTGATATCGGAAGATAAACAAAAGTGGGAGGGTGCTACCAGAGGTGACCCACTGGAAAGTAATATCCCAATACGAGAGTGCCCTGCATCTGGGGACCAGCATTATCTCAGAAGTATGGTAGAAAGCACTCAAGAAGAGCAAGGGATCACTGGGAAGAAATTGCAGGAATCGGGGTGTTAGGGTCAGGGGCTTAAGTCCCCAGACCCAGGACAGCCACCCCTGGTGCAGAGCCAGAAAGAGTGCGGCAGAGAAACCAGGTCTTGGTCCCTGAACCACCAGCAAGCTCGCCTGAGAGCGTGTGGCTCCCAGCTCCCATGAGGGGCTGGGAGCCTCGCCAGCCAACAGAAGCACAGCTTTTTTGCAGTCCCCATGCAAGTGCCCTGCCATGCCATCAGAGTCCGAGTCATGCCCTGCGCCCTCCAGAGAGAGAGGTGGCACAGGCACCAGCCTGGTGCTCTCGGACCTGGAAATACCAGGCACTCCCAGCTTGTGCCAGGGGGAAAATCTCAGTTTGCGATTGCTGCTTGGAACTTCTCTGGCAGTCTGGAGCTGCCCAGACAGCGGCCACTGCTGTGGTTTTGGTACAAGCAAAAAATCTTGAGTCCCCAGGGACCGCGACTGGAAACCTGCTCTGCCAGTGTTGAAGGGGGATTTTATTTGGGCTCTTCGGACAGATTGAGGCTTCTCTCTGAGACGAAGGACAGGGTACAGTTTGCTTTCCTCTAAACCTACAAAAACCATCAAAAGCCCTCAAGGCAAGAGAAAAACAAAAGTGAACAAATATAAAAACCTCCAGAGAACAAAAGCCTGAAAAAAACAGTTTCCTAAGAGCACACCCCCTTGAGGGGGGTGGGAGGACTTAACTCAGAGAACATCATTGACTGAAATCCCACGTGGCAGGCCCCTCCCCCAGAAAACCAACCGGGAAAGGAAAAAAAAAAAAAAACAACAAGAGATCAACCACCACTACTTCATAGGACAATTTTTATTATTAATTTGTTCCCACTATCCTGGCTCATTTTATTAAAGATAATTTTTTATTATATATAGAAAATTTTTTAACCTATTTACCGTCACAGTGAGATGTCCAGTACATCAAATTCCATAATAACCTTCTAACCTGAACATTTTGATACATACACTTGTGTTTTCCTTTTGCATTTCTGTTTTTTAAATTTATTTTTTTTAATTTTAGTTTAGTTTAGTCTAGTTTATTCCTTTTTTTAATTTTTATTTTCTAATATTCATATAGAATTAAACTTCAAGGTAATCCCCTTTTCCCAATCAAAGCCACCCCTATAGGTAAAACAATTCCTAATCCCCATTTATCTTAGGAAAGTGGAGTCTTTAACAAATACATCAAGATATATCCGGAAAAAAAAAACAAAAAAACAAAAAACAAAAAAACTTCCTCACCCACACTGAGAATTTACAACCACTCTACAATCTTTTTCTTCCACCAGTATTTCTGTGTTGTTTTTTATTTATATATTTGACAGAGAGAGATCACAAGTAGGCAGAGAGGCAGGCAGAGAGAGAGAGAGAGAGAGGAAGCAGGCTCCCTGCTGAGCAGAGAGCCCGATGTGGGACTTGATCCCAGGACCCTGAGATCATGACCTGAGCCGAAGGCAGCGGCTTAACCCACTGAGCCACCCAGGCGCCCCTATTTCTGTGTTTTTGTGTTTGTCCTGATAGTATATAAATCTTACACTCGGGGTTCTTTCTGATGAGGTTATTCCTTTATTTGCATTTATATATGCAAATATATATATATATATATATATATATATATATATATATATAATTTTCTCTTCTCATATACTTTTATCAGTCTTTTTGTTTGTCTGTTTTTGTTTGTAAACTTCATAAATCTTACCTTGGAACCCATTTGGGCTGAACCTTCTCTTTTATCTCACCTTTCATTCTTGTCTCTCTCCCTCTCTCTTTTTTTCTTTTTTTTAACCTCAGGTGTCCCAACAAATGAGGGATTCCAGAGTAGAACCCTGGGGAGGGGCGACTGGACAATCAGAAATCTGATTAAAAATTGGGGCCTAGGGACATGTCAAGCCCATTATGACACCTAATGGTCCAGCCACTGAGAGGACTTACTAGAGGACAGGAATCATGCTGAGGGTCACAATGCGTGTGTATGCCCTCGTCGCACTCAAGAATGGGCGGGGCCTCAGGGTGAATGCTGGTTTCTCCTACACTGAACTTTGGACAACATGCCAACCACAAGGGTTCTTGCCATGGGTAAGATGAAGTTCTGATTTCTGCATCACACTCACCCCTGGGCAGTGATTGGAGATAAGGTCTCGGTTCTGTAGCCTGAAACCTGAGGTAGGGAAGAGGTGATGACCTAAGGCCATGGCGGGTATTATGTGCTCAGTGTGCGGTCAACTTTCTGGGTGTTGGTCAGGAGGTCCGGGCTCAGGTTGTGTTCGACAGTGCATTAGTGCCCAGGTTAGACTATATAATTTGGGTAAAGTCGAGTGCTGTGTAGGTTGATCCTCATTTATGGTGCCTGGGCAGCTCATGAGGCAATAATTTTTTTTTTCTATAGGGCAGGCAGTGTGCTGCATTGTGGGTCCGGAATTGCCAAACTTGAGGGCTTCGGGACCAGGAGTGTGAGGACGGAAGTCTGAGAAGACAAGCCAGACTTGGGTTTCAGGGCGAGGGCACGGCAGGTACCCCCTGCAGATCTGAACCAATATCTCATGCATCTGAAGTCAGGGCGAGGATCAGACGTTGGCTCAGGTTGGAGATTCTCTGCATGACGGCCGCTTCATGAAGTGAGCGGAATCTCGAGGCCATTGAGGTTTTCCCACGTTGGGAGTTGTGGGATGCCCCCTTCCAGGATTCCTTCTGCGGGACAATTGAGACCTGTTGGACAGCTCAAGGACATCCCATATGGAATGACTCCAGAGCACCATTCACGGATGAATGCCTGGGAAGCCCGCCTCGCATTCCAATTGTCTCCTAGCAAGAAGACAGTTTAGATCTGATGGCTCTGCCGGATCAACCGGGGTGGCTGAGTTGAAATGGACTTTCCTGAGGATGGGTCCTACTGTGTTTTTGTGTCCATGAGGGCCTAGGAATGGGGCGGTGGCACCGGGACCCTGAAGTACTCTCCTAAGCTTTGGACATGGCTCCCATGCACAGGTTTCCTTGTGGAGACGAGATGAGTTCTGATGGGTGCCTCAGGAAAACCCCTATGCTCGTATTGGAATCAGGCTTTTGAGGACACATGCGTGTAACCCAAAGCAATGGATCCTATAATGGCCTAGGTTCTGTCTGGTTCAATCTTCTTCTCTGGGGACATCCATCTATGGTATGAGTGCAGGTCGATTATCAGCTGGTGTCAGACAGCCCTTGTTTGTTCCGGGCGACCTACACTATTGGGATGGCCTCAGGGACTTTGGAGGTTTCTCCTAATTTGTACGATTTTGGACCTTGGAATGGGCAGAATTTTCATGGATTGGTAGGCACAGTCCTAATGTGTGGCTTCAGGGGCAACCTGGAGGGTGTGTGGCCCAAGACGTTGAGGACAGAAGTCTGAAAACACAAACTCAGCTTAGGTTTGGGGATGTAGGTATGGCAGGCCCGATCTACAAACCATGAGAAGAACTCTTCAGGATATGAAGAAAGTGCGAGTCTGAGGCGCTTGCTCAGGCTTTTGTCTCTGGATTTTGTATCAGCGATGGCCGTGGAATGTCGGGGAGGCCTCATGACCATGGACGGATCTTCCTCTCTGAGGATTTGAACCGATTCCCAATTGCTTTTCATCAATCTGTGGGATGGGAGGACTCATTTCAATTTTGTTACCTCACGTGTCCGACCAAAAGAGGAATTCCAAAGCCAAGCCGTGGAGAAGACTGAAGGGACAACCCAAACTATGGTTAAAAATTGGGGCCTAGGGGCATGGCAAGCCCAATATGCTATCTCTTCATCCAGCCACTGAGTGGCCTTACTTGAGGACTGGGCTCAGCCTGAGGGTCACAATGTGTGTTTGTGACCAATGTGGCCCGCGAGCATGGGCGCGGCCTCATGGGCCACACTGGTTTCAACGACACTGAACGTTGGACAACATGCCAACCACAAGGTTTCTTGCCATGGGGAAGGAGTTCTGATCTATGCATCACCTTCAACCCTGCGCAGTGATTGGAGATAAGGTCTAGGTTATGAAACCTGAAAACCTAGGTTGGGAAGAGATGACGACCTAAGTCCACGGCGGCTCGATGTGCTCAGTGTGCGGCCAGCTGTCTGGGAGGGTCCAGGGGGTCCCGGCTCAGGCTGTGTCAGAAAGGGCATTAGTGCCCTGGTCAGCCTATGTATTTGGGGTACAGCCAAGGTCGGTGCAGGTTGATCCTCATTTGCGGTTACTGGGTTGCCCCAGAGCACAAAGTTTTTCTTCTGGTTGGCAGGCAGAGTGCTGCATTGCAGTTCTGGAATGCCAAACTGGAGGGCTTGTGGGCCAGTAGTCTGACGAAAAAAGTCTGAGAACACAAGCTAGGCTTAGGTTTCTGGGTGAGGCCATGACAGGCAAAATCTACAGACCTGAATCGAGATCTCGTGCATCTGAAGTCATGGCGAGGATCAGAAGATCGCTCAGGTTGGAGTTTCTGTCCCTGATGGACCCTTCATGAATGGGGGGGCATCACGAGGCCATGGGTGTTTTCCCACGATGGGAGTTGTGAGAAGCTCCAAACTGCGGAGAGTCTTCTGCAGGACAATTGAGACCTGTTGTTTGGCTCCAGGCCAATGATTCTGAGCAGGGTTCTAAGGATGGATGGCTGGGTAGGCCACCTCACATTCCAATTGTCTCCTAGCAACAAGACAGGTTAGATCTCCTGGATCTGTGGGGAGCAACCGAGGACGCTGAGTTGAAATGGACACCCCTGGGGATGGGTCCTAATGTGCTTTTGTGTCTATGGAGTCCTTGGAATGAAGCGGTGGCACTGGGGCCCTAAAGGGTTCTCCTAAACAGAGGCTTTGACACAGCTCCAACGTGAAAGTTTCCCATGTGTAGATGAGATGTTTTCTGATGGGTGAGTCAAGAAACAGCTATATGCCGCTTTAGAAATCCAGGCCTCTGAGGAGAGATGCCTGGAAACCAAAGCAATGGATCTGATTAGTGCCTAGGGTCCTGTTCTTTCCTTTTTACCTCTGGGGACATCTGTCTATGGGTCTGAGTGCAGGTAGGTGCTCAGTTGGGCTCAGATTGCCCCTGTTTTCCCTGGGAAGCCACCACTATTGAGATGGATCAGGGACTTTGGAGGTTTATCCTATTAGAAGGGTTGTGGCCATTGGAATGGGCACACACCATTCCCTTGGAGAGGGCAAGTACAGTCCTCAGGTTTGGCTCCAGGGGCCTGAGCCTGTAGGTTGTGTAGGCCAGGGCTGTTTGGACAGTTGTCTGAAAACACAAACTCGGCTTATGTTTCGGGTCATAGGTATGGCAGGACTGATCTACAGACCATGAGGAGAACTCTTCGGGATTTGAATGAAGGTCGAGTGTGAGGCTCCTGCTCAAGTTTTTGTCTCTGGATATCGTGTCACTCATGGTCGTGGAATTTATGGGTGACTTCATGGGAAATGGACGAGTTTTACTCTCTGGTGGTTTGGCCCTGTCCAAAGAGTTTGGGGTCATTCTGTGGGCTGGAAGAAGTCCGTTTTTTTTTTTTGTTGTTGTTGTTGTTGTTTTCTTTTTTAACCTCAGGTGTCCCATCAAATGAGGATTCCAGAGTAGAGCCCTGGGGAGGGGCGACTGGACAATCAGAAATCTGGTTAAAAATTGGGGCCTAGGGACATGTCAAGCCCATTATGACATCTAAAGGTCCAGCCACTGAGAGGACTTACTAGAGGACAGGACTCATGCTGAGGGTCTCAATGCGTGTGTATGCCCTCGTAACATACAAGAATGGGCGGGGCCTCAGGGTGAATGCTGGTTTCTCCTACACTGAACGTTGGACAACGTGCCAACCACAAGGGTTTTTGCCATGGGTAAGGAGGAGTTCTGATTTCTGCATCACACTCACCCCTGGGCAGTGATTGGAGATAAGGTCTCGGTTCTGAAGCCTGAAATCTGAGGTAGCGAAGAGATGATGACCTAAGGCCATGCTGGGTTTTATGTGCTCAGTGTGCGGTCAGCTTTCTGGGTGTTGGTCACGAGGTCCGGGCTCAGGTTGTGTTCGACAGTGCATTAGTGCTCAGGTTAGACTATATAATTTGGATAAAGTCGAGTGCTGTGTAGGTTTATCCTCATTTATGGTGCCTGGGCAGCTCATGAGGCAATAATTTTTTTTCTAGAGGGCAGGCAGAGTGCTGCATTGTGGGTCCGGACTTGCTAAACTTGAGGGCTTTGGGGCCACGAGTGTGAGGACGGACGTCTGAGAAGACAAGCTAGACTAGGGTTTTAGGCCGAGGGCACGGCAGGTAACCCCTGCAGATCTGAACCAATATCACATGCATCTGAAGCCAGGGCGAGGATCAGACGTTGGCTCAGGTTGGAGTTCTGAGCATGACGGCCGATTCATGAAGGGAGCGGAATCTCGAGGCCATTGAGGTTTTCCCACGTTGGGAGTTGTGGGATGCCCCCTTAAAGGATTCCTTCTGCGGGACAATTGAGACATGTTGGACAGCTCCAGCACATCCCATATGGAATGTCTCCAGAGCACCGTTTGCGGATGGATGCCTGGGAAGCCCGCCTCGCATTCCAATTGTCTCCTAGCAACAAGACAGTTTAGATCTGATGGCTCTGCCGGAGCAACCGGGGTGGCTGAGTTGAAATGGACTTTCCTGAGGATGGGTCCTAATGTGTTTTTGTGTCCATGAGGGCCTTGGAGTGGGGCGGTGGCACCGGGACCCTGAAGTACTCTCCTAATCTTTGGACATGGCTCCCATGCACAGGTATCTTGTGGAGACGAGATGAGTTCTGATGGGTGCCTCAGGAAACACCTATGCTCGTATTGGAATCAGGATTTTGAGGACACATGCCTGTAACCCATAGCAATGGATCCTATTATGGCCTAGGGTCCTGTCTG